>NC_133330.1:29045604-29135604 GCF_042186555.1 Aquarana catesbeiana
CATGGATCGGACTTGTTTTTCCAGCATATCCCTCAGATGCTCGATGGATTGAGAGCTGGAGAATAAGGAGGCCAAGTCAACACTTCAAACCATTCTTGAATCCATCAGACCAGGTCACTGTCTTCCAATGCTCCACGGTCCAGTTCTGATGCTCACGTGCCCATTGTAGGCGCTTTTGCCTGAGGACACGGGTCAGTATTGGGCACCCTGACTGGTCTGCAGCTACACAGCGCCCATACACACCAAACTGCTGTGTGTGTTTGTAGGTTTGCTCTCCAGTTGAATTTGTTTGCAGGTTGGAACAAAAAAAAAAAAAAAAAAAAAAAATATATTATATATATATATATATATATATATATATATATATATATATATATATATATATATATATATATATATATATATATATATATTTTTTTTTTTTTTTAAAGTGTAGCTCCGGCCAATCGTATAGGGAAGGGTTGACGCCCCTGTAACGTTTTGTTTTGCTGTCTGTGCTCCCATTCAGAAGATTGCACCTCACTTTCTGTCCAATAACAATTTAATTTTGGGTGGAAACGAGGATTGGTGATAATGCTTCAGTGGAGACACCTCCCCCCCCCCCCGATATCTCTTAGACCCCCTTTCACACTGAGATGCTTTTCAGGTGCTAAAAAAAAAAAAAAAAAAAAAGCGCCTGAAAAGCTCACGAAAACCTATTTCCATTAAAACCAATGAATGCTTTCACACTGGGCTGGCAGGGCGGTGAAAAGAAAAATGCAACTCTCCATTGAAACGAATGGAAAACCTCTTCAAAAAGTACCTGAAAAGCTCTTCAAAAGCACTCAAAATGTTTTACTAGCAGTTTAGAAGAGCCTCAGTGTGAAAGGGGCCTTACAGGAGAGAATTTCCCTTCCTAGGAGGAGAGATTTCCTCTCACTTCCTGTTGTCTCCTTCCGTTTGTAAAGCGTGTGTGTTTGTTTTTTTTTTTTTATCAATAAAAATGATATGTAATAATACAGTGTTTATATGCTAATGTCATGGTTGGATCTTTTTGTTTACATATTATATTTAATATAAATATATATGGGAAAATGTATTTTGTGCTTTTTGTGTGTAAATTTTTTTTTTTTGAATAATAATTTTATATATCTCATACAGTGCGTATAAGTCAATGTTATAGAGTTTGAGATGTCTCTCTCACACTATATCTCTAGCAAACTATAACACTGACGTATACGCACTGTACTTTTATTATATATATTTTATTATTATTATATATATATTTTTTATAATAAAAGTACAGTAGCAAACTATAACACTGACGTATACGCACTGTACTTTTAATATATATATTTTATTATTATTATATATATATTTTTTATAATAAAAGTACAGTAGCAAACTATAACACTGACGTATACGCACTGTACTTTTAATATATATATATTTTATTAATATTATTATATATATTTTTTTTATAATAAAAGTACAGTGCATATACGTCAGTGTTATAGTTTGCTAGAGATATAGTGTGAGAGAGACATCTCAAACTCTATAACATTGACTTATACGCACTGTATGAGATATATAAAATTATTATTCAAAAAAAAAAATTTACACACAAAAAGCACAAAATAAATTTCCCATATATATTTATATTATAATATGTAAACAAGAAGATCCAACCATGACATTAGCATATAAGCACAGTATTATAATACAAACATAATATATATATATATTTTACACCCACAAATACAGTTGACATTCTCTCCCCCACCACTGGCAGCTCCCCTCCCCCTCCCCCAGTATACTGACCCCCAGGAAGGCCAGGTGTCGGACCAGCTCGGGCTCCAGGGCCACCAGGAAGGAGTGAGCGGCTCCGGGTCCCGGGTTGGACAGCTTCACCTCGGCCGTCACTTTGGCCAGGTGGCTGCCGATGTCCACCGTGCGCTTCACATCCTCATTGACGAGCTCCTGAGCCCCGGAGAGGGAGGACAGAGCGAGCAGGAAGAAGAGGGCGCCGATGGCGGGACGCTCCATGACTGAGGCTGGGAGGATGGAGGCGGATAGTGCCGGGCCAGTCACTTCCTTGTCAGGGGAGCCTCTGCTGGCCACTCATTCATCCGCCAAGAGCGGGGGGGGGGGGGGGAGTGGGGGGAGAGCCAAGATGGCTGCCGGAGGACCCCCTTCGCGTAGACCTGGAAACCGAGGGCTGCCTTTAAAGGTGCCTGATCCAAAAAAAAGACAGAATTCTTTGCTGCGATGGTCACAGCGTACAAGTTAAATTTCCAAGCAGTTATTGTAAACGGAACTAGATTTGGAAACGTGAAGACAATATATTACGTCGTTTTATAGATGAGAAACGTGTCGCTATTTTATCAGGCACGTCGAGGACAGCTTCCTGTGTGGAGAGGTGAAGCGTCTTTGGTTACCATCAGTCTAGAGCTGAGCTGTCCATATCACAGGGAGGGGGAGGAGCTGAGCTGTCCAAATCAGAGGGAGGGAGGAGGAGCTGAGCTGAGCTGTCCAAATCAGATGGAAGGGGAGGAGCTGAGCTGTCCAAATCAGAGGGAGGGGGAGGAGCTGAGCTGTCCAAATCAGAGGGAGGGGGGAGGAGCTGAGCTGTCCAAATCAGAAGGAGGGGGAGGAGCTTCCACATACACACTGATTTATCCAAGTGTCATAGGGAGGAACTCACTGCACTGACATTGGTCATCAGTTTTGACTGGAGCTGTACTAAAATTATAACTTAAAGTGATTACTTGAAGTGCACCTATCACTAACATTATAAATAAATTCTGCCATGACACCATATACAGCAACACTGACATTCTATCATTAACGACTTCTTTTTTTTTTTTTTTTTTTAACAGATCATATTTATTGAAACATTGCACAAATACAATACAGGGAAACCAAGGTCTGCACCCTCGGTGACAACTCAAAGTTTGGCATTTTCTTTCACTCTGTGGTAATGGTAAACAGGACAAATCGAGAGGATGAATCTCCCTAACAGGGGGGCAAAGACGGCAATAAAGACCTGTCAGGGGTTCTAATCCCTCTCCACTCCATCCAAAATTAAACATGTTTTGCATTTAGTTGTACTTTAACCACTTGCTGACCACCCTATAGCAGTTTTACTGCTGCAGGGTGGCAGCTGCGCACTGGATCATGTATATATACGTGATTTGACATTTCCGCCAGCAGGGGGCGCGCCCCCTCTGCTGTGCCTATTCACAGCAGAAGCCGATCTCTGGGTGCCGGGCACTCAATGTCCTCTGGTAACCTGCCGATCGTGGGTAAAGAACACAGAACGGCGATCTGCCTATGTAAACAAGGCAGATCGCTGTTCTGACAGAGGGGAAGGAATTTATTCTGTGTTCCTGCAAAGCAGAGAATGAAAACCATCCCTTCCCCTAGTAAAAACAGCACACTGTGTACACCAAAACACTGGCTAGGCACACATTTAATGATTCCCCATGACTAAGCTCCAGGGTGTGGAGCGAAACGCGTTGGGGACGTGGCCTGGCCAGAGTCCAGGCTGAGGTTGCCACCCTTACATCCATTTCAGGGACAACACGGATGTGCGGCTGCAGGGATTCCCTTCTGACTTAGGCGCACATTTAACCCTTTGATCGCCCCTTCCCAGCCAGTGTCATTAATACAGTGACAGTGCATATTTTTAGCACTGATCACTGCATTAGTGTCACTGGTCCCGAAGAAGTGTCAGTTAGTGTCCGAATGTCTGCTGCAATATCGCAGTACCACTATAAGTGGCTGATCCCCACCATCACTGGTAAAAAAATACATAGAAATTCCAGTATATATCCCATAGTTTGTGGACGCTATAACATTCACGTAAACCAATCAATAAACGCTTATTGGGATTTTTTTTTTACCAAAAATAAGTAGCAGAATACATTTTTGGCCTAAATTTATGACAAAATTTGATTTTTTTTCCTTTTTTTTATTGGATATGTTTTATAGCAGAAAGTAAAAAATATTGTTTTTTTTTTTCAAAATTGTCGGTCTATTTTTTTTGTTTATAGCGCAAAAAATAAAAACCGCAGAGGTGATCAAATACCACCAAAAGAAAGCTCTATTTGTGGGGACAAAAGGACGTCAATTTTGTTTGGGTACAGCGTCGCACGACTGCACAATGGTCAGTTAAAATAATGCAGTGCCGTATCCCAGAAAATGGCCTGGTCATGAATGGGGGTAAACCTGCCGGAGGTCAAGTGGTTAAAGTGGGGTTCCCATTTAAAAAAAAAAAAAAAAAGTAAAAGTCAGCAGCTACAAATACTGAAGCTGCTGACTTTTAATCGGACACTTACCTGTCCCTGGGTCCAGCGATGCGGGGGGATCGAAGCCCCGCTCGTCCCCCCCCCTCCGCTTGGCGGAGCCGGCACTCTTAACTGTGAGCACCCGGCTGTGGCTTCACAGCCGGGCACCCACTGCGCATGCGCGAGCCGCGCCGCGCGCTGTCACTCGCCCTGCAATCATCTGGGATCGGTCACGTGTCCCAGATGATTGACAAGAGGGAGGGGGGAGAGGCGATCTCCCTTCCTGCGCCAAAGGAAGTGACGTCAGGAGCCCAGGCACCGAAGGAGGCAGACTACGAGGGACCCCCTAGCAACAGGCATTTAGAGGTGAGTAAAAAAAAAATTATCTCCAAATGTTTTTTTTTACATTTTTTTTAAACATATTACTAATTTTTTTTTTGGTTGGAACTCCACTTTAGGCTGAGCCCTAGGTATGATCTGTATTGCGTAGGTATGTTGTGATTTCTTTTTAAGGAATACAAGCCATTCTCTGATTGGACAAGGTGGAGATTTTGATGTCCCCATCTTGCCTCTCCCCCTTGCCCAATCAGAGAACGCCTTGTACTTATTGAAAAAAAAAATAGCCATGCTTCTTAGGCTCTGCTGTCCCACCTCCACCTTTTGGTTTCTGCGGTCACTTTCCCTGGCCCTAGAGGACTGGGAAGAAGCTAATGAAGCATGATCTGTGCTCCATTTTCAAAAACAAACATTTAGCCCACCCTGCCCCCCGTGTATGAGCACACATGAACATAAACATACCCGTCGGGGGCGCCTACGAATAAAAACATTGATTGCGATACACATTTTACACATCGCGGCGCATGCCAGAGTGAGAATGATTATGGCTGAAGATATTTTTAATTTCAGCCGACGATTGGCTCTTACGAAAGCGGTCCGAGCAGCTAATTAAGCGCTGGTTTGCTTTCAGAAGCAGCAGGAGGGTCCCCCCACCCACCCGCGCGTCATCTGGCTCGCTGGTGTTTCTCAGGATTACGGTTTTCACTGGGAGCGCCCCAGAAACGATCTGACAGGCCACACGGCTGGCCATAGAAGTTACCAGAGACCAGGTCGTCTCTGATCGCCTCTATGGTCTTGGAGGACGAAAGCGACGTCATGGTGACGTCACTTCCAATCTAGGGCGGAAATAAATACTTTTTTTCTTTTTTTTTTTTAAAGCAAAAGATTATTTTGTTTTTTTTACTTTTTAATCTTTTGCTTTTGAAGGTAAAGGAGAGATTTGGGGTCTTACTGACCCCAGATCTCTCCATAAAGAGGACCCGTCACCCCTTATTTCTATTACAAGGGAATAGGAATAAAAGCGATCAAAAAAAAAAAAAAATTAAAGGGACAGTGTAAAAATAAAATAAATACGTTTTTTTTTTTTTAAAGCGCCCCATCCCTGCGTGCTCGTGTGCAGAAGCGAATGCATACGTAAGCCGCACAGGCATATGTAAAAACGACGTTCACACCACACATGTGAGGTATTGCCGCAGATGTGTGTGAGAGCAATAATTCTAGCACTAAACCCAGTGGCAGCTGGGTCTACTGCTATAATAATTCGAGCACTAGACCCCCCCAGCAGCACTATCACCCCCCCCGGCAGTCCGGCACTTACCCGATGTAGGTGGTGGGCTGTGGTGTCCTCCAATAGGATCGTCTAATGCTTTGGCCAATCAGGAAACAGGTCACGACCTGCCTCCTGATTGGCGGGGAGGAACTTTAATGTGAAAATAGCGAACAATCATTTGCTATCGTCACACAACTGTGTGGACTTGGAGCGCAGTGACCTGCTCCCCGAGTATACCCTTTCTTTTTTTGATGCCTATTAGAGCCTCTCTAATAACGTGCTTCAAACCCCCCCCCCCCATTGGAATCCTGTCAGGGCTGGGCTCAGCACTTCCTTCTCTGATCTGGCTGCTCAGCTGTCGGCTAATTGCCAGCTCCTTTCTCTCCACAGGGACTTAGCTGCTGATTATCCTGCTCGTCAGTCCTGCCTACTTAAGCCGTCCAGCCCAGAGGATCTTTGCCTTTGCCTTGGTCAACATCACAGAGACGCTCTCCTGCATTCCTGTTAAAAGACTTGCTTGGCTGACATCCCTTCTGGCTCCAGATCTTGCTTGCTGTTTTACTACGCTTATCTCTGGCTCCCAGGCGTTTGGCTTGTCTGACTATCCGTGCCGGTTCCTGAACTCTGGCTATGTTTTGACCGGTGTTAATTTTGGCAGCAAATTTTGATTTAGTTTTAGTCTTAGGATTAAAATGGCATTTTAGTTTTAGTCCCATTTTAGTCTTCTGCAATTGTTTTAGTTTTAGTCGTATTTAGTCGACTAAAGTTCCTACATTTTAGTCGACTAAAATCTCCAGTACATTTTAGTCATCTAAAATCTAATGGGTGTAATTAAATTGTATTGCATTAGTTAACATTTCTCTACAATTTCCAAACTCATTATATACTGCTGGAGTGAAAAATCTAATATGTTATTATTTATGGCATTGAGGTATGAACATGCACTAAAGACCAGTGTTAATTTTGAAGTCAAATTTCAATTTAGTTTTAGTCCCATTTTAGTCTTTTGACTAAAATTCCATTTTTTTTTTTTCCATCAAAAGTGAGTTTATTTAGTAAAATAAAACATTACAGAAAGAAAAAAGTTTTGTGTACATAGTGATCCCGGAGGATAACAATACAGTTTTCAGCATGTATATATGAGTTTGCATGCGACTTTATATCTCATGTCTAGTTTCTTTTATACTTTTCCCATGGTACATATATAAAAGGTAATTATTCTGGGTTGGTGTGTATTGGCCAATCTTCATTGGGAGAGCTTCTCTGATATGGTGTGGGTAGGGGCCATCAACCAGGTCATCTCCATGCCCCTCCCCTTCTCACGTACAGGTATCAGACGACTGAGTCCACCTATCCCAGATCTGGTCATATTTGAGAGGGCAGCCTCTGTGTAAGTACACCAATTTTTTGTAGGGTAGTGTGTTATTGACTTCTATTATCCAGTGTGTGAACTCTGGGGGGTCAGGCCTCATCCAATTTCTGGCAATAACTTTACGTGCGGAGAAGAGTGTTTCGTGAACAAATATTTTTTTGAGTTTATTTATCTCTGGGTCTGATAGGATTCCCAGTATGCAGAGCTTGGGTTGTAGTGTTACTGGGGAACCCATAGTATCATGTAGGAAGCGTACTATCTGCGCCCAGTATGCTTGGATTCGAGGGCACTGCCATAGTAGATGAAAAAAAGTACCTGTGGCCTGATTGCACATTGGGCATATTGTTGTTTGGTTACTCTTGAATTTTGCTAGCTTGAGTGGTGTGAGGTATGCTCTATGTAGCAGGAAGGTTTGGGTCAGGCGGTCTGACAGCTTAGGGGACACTAGTTTACATGCATCTAAGGCATCGCTCCACTCATCGTCTGCTATTGTGCCAACTTCTCCCTCCCACCTTGATTTTAGGGCGTAGGCTGCTTTGGTAGCCTGCGGCAGTGTCAGCATCTGATAGAATTGAGATATTAGTTTTTTAGGGTCAGGGCATTTCAGTGCCTCCATTAATGGGTTGTTTGTCAAATTTGTTTCCCCCTGCGGGAATTGTGTATAGAAGGCATGGCGTAGTTGTATGTACCTGAAAAGCATTTGGTTTGGTAATGCATATTCTGTTTGCAATCTTTCAAAGGTTTTTAGTCTGCCGTTGTGAATGATATGTGACATGTAGAAGATCCCCCTAGAACTCCACACCTCGTTATCTGGTATTATGTTAAATTCTGGGAGGTTTATATTATGCCATAGGGGGGTGAATTCATTAATTGCTGACAGTTGTAGTTTGTCCATGGCTAGGTTCCAAATCTTAGTGTAGTGATATAGCAGTGTTTTTCCTCTTGCATTTTTATCTTCTCTAGTGATTTTTCCTGCTATTACAGCCAGTGTGTCTTGTGTTGGATGAGCCCACCTGGGACATAGGAAGTGCATGAATCTTTCGCTATCTGTCTTGTCTATATGAAAGATTTGGGACAGCTGTGCAGCTATATAGTAGGCATTGAGGTCAGGTAGGGCCATTCCCGCTAGGTCTGTGGGGTTTTTGAGTTTTTGCCAGGCGATTTTATGTCTGTTGTTTCCCCAGATAAATGGTTTCAGTATAACTTCCATTAGCTTAAAATGTCTAAGGACTAGGTATATTGGCGAATGCCAAGTCATATATAATACTTTGGGTAAGAGGACCATCTTAACTAGATTTATTCGCCCTGTTACTCCCAGCGGGAGACGAGCCCATATCTGTGTCTTGTGTTTAAGCATCGCAAACAACGGTGTTATATTGAGTGTTTCGTAGTCAGCTGGGTCTCTTGTAGTCCTTACACCTAGATACTTGATGGTGTCAACTCTCTGTAGGGGTAGCAGTGCTCTGTCTTTAGGTTGTGGGAAACTGTCAAGGGGTAATATTTGGGATTTGTCCCAATTTATCCTAAGGCCTGAAAATGTACCGAACTGTTTTATTAGGTCAAGTGTAAGGGGTAAAGAGTTTTCAGAGTCGTCTAGGTATAGCAGGGTGTCGTCCGCATAGGTACTGATTTTTTCAATCACGTCCCCCCTGCGGAGTCCCTTTATGCCCGGGTGTGCCCGAATGGCGATGGCAAGGGGCTCTGCCGCCAGAGCGTACAGCAGCGGCGACAGAGGGCATCCCTGCCGCGTGCCTCTGGTCAATGGGAATTGCTCGGATGGCCACCCGTTCGCCAGTACCCTCGCTGATGGGGATTGGTATAGGAGCTGCACCCATTTTATGTAGTTGGGGCCGAAGCCGAACCTGGCCAGGCAGCTCCACAGGTAGTTCCACTCTACTGAGTCGAACGCCTTGGCCGTGTCCAAGGCGACGATCATTCTAGCTCCTACATTTTCATGGGTGGCTTGTAGATTTATGAATAGTCTCCTGAGGTTGAAGGAAGTATTTCTGCCAGGCATAAATCCTGCCTGGTCACCATGGATTAGGGAGAGGATTACTTTATTCAGGCGAATGGCTAATATTTTTGCGAGAATTTTAATATCTACTTGTAGTAGAGATATGGGGCGGTATGACTCTGGGACTAATGGATCCTTCCCTGGCTTGGGGATTAAGACTATAGTAGCCTCTCTCATGGAGGCTGGCAGACTGAGATCCTTAAATATGGCTTCGTATAGCTGTAGCAATCTAGGGGTCAGTGTTGCTGCATAGGTGGAATAAAATTCCACCGGAAGGCCGTCTGAGCCTGGAGACTTTGAGCCAGGGAGTGTCGCCAAGGCACTGGATATCTCACCTGTTGTCAATGGAGCCTCTAGTTCCTCAACCTGTTCTGTGGAGAGTTGGGGAATAGTTAATTTCCCCAGG
This sequence comes from Aquarana catesbeiana, assembly GCF_042186555.1. Taxonomy (NCBI): domain Eukaryota; kingdom Metazoa; phylum Chordata; class Amphibia; order Anura; family Ranidae; genus Aquarana; species Aquarana catesbeiana. The sequence continues at coordinate 29,055,271 of NC_133330.1, forward strand.
AATGTTTCCATCAGGGAAGTGTCTGTGGGGGCTAATGAAGTATAGAGTTTACTGAAGAATTCTCTAAAGATGTCTGTTACCTTGTGTGGTTCTGTCTCTACGGTCCCAGTGGGTGAGCGCAGTGAAATTACCACGGGGGGTCTATCTTCACTATGTACCAAATAGGCCAACAGTTTCCCCGCCCGTTCCCCGTGCTCGAATGATCGTTGCCTATGGAAAAAAAGTTTTCTTTTGGATTTTTCATAATGTAGCTGAGTTAATACCCTTGTACATAGTTTAAGATTGTCAGCTTTGTCTGCGGTGGGGGCCTCGAGAAACAGTTTTTCAGAGTCTCGAAGACCAGCCTCCGCTTTAGCTATCGCAGATTCTGAAGTTCTTTTAATTTTGTTAATTCTACTGGTAAGGATCATTCGGGCATGTTTTTTAAAAGTTTCCCACACTAGCTGGACTGGGGCGGAGCCTTCATTAATTTGAAAATAATTATCCCATTCTGTTAAGAGATCATCCTCCTCCGGCAATATGGTCAGCCAGAAAGGGTTCAGTCTCCATGTCGCTGGTGGGCGGTTGTGAGGAACTTTGAGCGTGGCCCAGTAGGGACAATGGTCGGAGAGGGACCTAGGAGAGAAGCCAGCGTCCGTCAGTCTTGGGAGGAGTGTTTTGGACACTAATATGAGGTCTATTCGTGACATAGCCCTATGCGACGTGGAAAAGCAGGAAAATCGTTTATCTGTAGGATTCCTGAATCTCCATGTGTCTATTAGGCCAAAATCTGATAGAAGTCTGGCGAATCTTGTGGGGTGTGGTGTCATAGGTTCGGCAGATGAGGCATTAAGTCTATCTAGTGCGGGATCTAGGACATTATTGAAATCTCCTAGCCATATTGCCGGGATGCTGGGGTGTAGTGCCATGAAATTAAACCCTTCAACAATAACGGCTGCATTAAATGGTGGCGGAACATAGAATGCCATAAGGAGGATTGGGTCTCCATAGATTTTGGCCTTTATGAGGACATATCTGCCCGATGGGTCGATTACTGAGTCCTGGAGCTCGAAGTGTGTGCTTTTGGCGATTAGGAGTGAAACTCCTCTAGATAGGGTAGTATGTGTTGAATGGAACGCCCATCCAATCCATGGTCTCTGGAGTACTTTATGTGCTAGGCCCTCGGCGTGTGTTTCGACCAGAGCCACTACATCTGCTTTTAGTTTTTTAATGATCGAGAATACTGCTGACCTCTTGATAGGTTCTCTGATACCGCGGATATTCCACGTGACAAATTTTAGGTTGGTCATCTAAGTATTTATGTTGTGTATTGAGCTCCAGGACTCAGGCCACCCCACTCCGCAGTGTCTCAACACAGGCAACAATATTATAGGTAAATTTCTGATGCACCCTGGGAATCATACATAGACAGGTACTTGCTTTTGACGTTAGATAGCACAGTGAGAATTGCATAACTCTAACATTCCCTTCCCCCCTCCCTGCCCTGCACCTCCCAAACCTGGTGCGGGCTTTGTTCCCGAACTGCCAACATGGCATTAACCTTGTCCAACCTGTGGAAAAAAAGTGGTATGTTAAGGTTTCTTGAGAGACAGTCACTGTATCCAGGATAGTAATGAGCTCAGGGAGCTGAAATGTCTCGAGCAGTGCTGTCATGATCAGAGCGTTCCATTTCAGGTGGATAACCGTGGTACATAGGGCGAAAATACGCTGCGTACCGTTGTAGAGTTCAGGACTCGACTCACCTTCACTGGTGAGGATCATTATTAAGTCAAGCGTGCTCCGTCGGTTATAGATGTGGACCTTGCTGTGCGATTTTAGGGTGAACTTGTTGCTGGGGTAGGGTCTTATAGGAAGTCCATTAGGGAAAATGGTGTTTGTTATGGTCAGTTAAGAATCTTGCGGATTGTATCCTGTCGGAGTCCCCCAATGTATTATGCGGTTGTGGTGTTTGATAAAGTCTATTCGTTCTATTATTATAATTGAGGGGTTTATCCAGGTGGGGTAAATCAGATGAACAGTCTTGCAGCATTTCAAGGTGCTGATCATGTGGAGAATGTTGGGGGGGCAGACTGATCAGCTTGCATATATATGGAAATGTCTGGACTTAAATAGTGTTGCGTCCGGTGGATCAGGGTATTATAGGGTGGAATATTTTGAGGGGACATATATGTTGCATAGGGCAGACAAGTAAATTGTAGAGTGGTACTTATCTGTGAGTCTCTCTCTGCTCCAGCCAGGCGATGGCAGCCTCCGGGTCCTCGAAGAAGTGTGCCCTGTCCTCGCCCTCTACACGTAGCCGGGCCGGGAAAAGCATGGCGTATTTGATGTTCTTGATGCGCAGGCGCCTTTTGACCTCGGTGAATGTGCGGCGCCTACGCTGCACTTCTGCAGAGAAATCCGGGTATATGGCAATCATTTTGTTTCCCAGGGGGATATTGCCCTTCACTCTGCTGAGCCGTAGAATAGTGTCTCTATCCCTGTAGTTCAGGAATTTTGCGATGAACGTGCGTGGGGGGGCTCCGGATGGTGGTGGTCTGCCTGAGAGGCGATGTGCACGTTCGACCACAAATGTTGGGGAGAATGATTCCTTTCCATATGTGTCGCAGAGTAAATTTTCCAAAAACGTGGGGGGGTCTTTCCCTTCCACCCCCTCTGGGAGGCCGACGAATCTGAGGTTACACCTGCGAAGGCGATTCTCAATGTCGTCTTGCTTCTGGAGGAGCTGGTTCACTTGATGCTGCAGTTCTGATGTTGTGTTCTGCAAGGGGGGGAGGGAGTCCTCCACAGTGCCTAGCCGATTCTCAGCTTCTGTGACTCTGCCTTTTAGTTTCTGGAAGTCTTGTCTTACCAGTGAGATGTCCACCTTTACTTCCTCAATCCGCGCTGTAAGGGAGGTTTGACAAGCTGTGATGGCTTCTTGGCAGGATGATATAGCCTCCAGTACCCTTGCTGTGTCTGTTCCGGCCGAGGGCTCCTCTTCCAGCGCGGCGGCGCCATTTTGGCTGGAGGGGTCTGTGCCTTGTCGGCGGTATTGATCCAGTTTTGAGGCCGCCGCGGACGTCTTTTTCGGCGGTGACATGTCCTGGCTGGTCTCTGGGTTGGCGGCTGTGTAGTATGGGCTTGTGGATCCGTGTGACGGTCTCAGGATGTTAGGGCGGATAGGTGACCGGCGGAGCTCTGCCTAACTGCGTCCTACTTCATGCCGCTCCAGGACACGCCCCTTGACTAAAATTCCATTTTAGTTTTTTTTATTCATCTCAATTGTTTTAGTTTAATGCCGTGTACACACGAGCGGACTTTCGTTGGACTGAACTCCGAAGGACTTTTTGACCGACCTTCGACGGAGTTCCAACGGAGTTCAGACGCAACGGACTTGTCTACACACGATCACACCGACTGATTCGAACTTGATGATATATGACCAGACTAGAATAAGGAAGTTCATAGCCAGGAGTCAATAGCTGCCCTTGCGTCGTTGTTTGTCCGTCAAACTAGCATACAGATGAACGGATTTTTCGACCGGACTCGAGTCCGTCGGAAAGATTTGAAACATGTTCTATTTCTAAAGTCCGTCTGATTTTTCGACAGCAAAGGTCTATTGAAGCCCACACGCGATCGAATTGTCCGGCGGATTCTTTCCGTCAGACCTTTGCTGTCAAAGTCCGGTCGTGTGTACGCGGCATTAGTTGTATTTAAGTCGACTAAAACGTTTTAGTCGACGAAATTAACACTGGTTTTGACTATGTTTGTTGTATTTACTTTTATTAAACAAGTGTGATTAAACTGTACTTCTATCTCGGTCTGATTTCATGGTTTCTGACAAATCCATAGTCCGGCACCCTGATATGTAGATCAAGGGGCCGGACGCATGGATACTGGGGGGGGGCTGGCGCCAATGTGCCCTCTATGGAAGGGCGCATGACTAGACCTCCTCCAGGTTGCAGTTGATGTATATTCCAAGTGCATTTTGCATTTTTCAAAACACGTTTTTTGATCCATTGAAGTCTATGGAACCAAAAAGACAACCTGCTGGTCCCCGACCCTTTCCAAAAAAAGCACAGGATGTGAACATGACCCATAGGAAACCACGTTAAACGGACTGTAGTGTGTTTCTGCACAACTGAAAATGCACTAAAAAATGCATAGGTGTGAACCAGGCCTAAAGCGTCACCTATGGAGATTTTTAAGTACCATAGTTTGTCGCCAAAGTGTTGCATGTTTGGTATCTATTTACTCGGCGTAACATAATCTTTTAAAGATTACAAAAAAATTGGGTTATATATTGTGTTTTTTTGCATTAAAATTCATTAAAGTGTATTTTTACACCAGCCGGGGGCCCTCCCTCCAAGCCCAGTTGTCAGGAGACTAGTAGACCAGAAACACATGTAAGTGAAATGGTGTTTATTAACAAGTGATAAGTGACAGGAACAAACAGTGCAAAAACCCACACAACAACCCACTACAAACAACAATATATATATATATAAGTAAAGGGAGATACCGTAATCGTAAACAAGCCAAGCCAAGGTCATACACAGGGAAGTCAGCAGAAGGGTAAGGACGGGAACCTGAACAGGACAAGGAGAGGATGGATGGATGGGGTTCAGGGCAGGGATCCAAGGGAGCCAGGAACAGAAGGGACAGGACTGGGAAGGCCTCAGGATAGGGATTGGGTCAGATCAGGACAAGGCAGATAGCAGGCTCAAGGTTAAACAGGCAGCAAGGTCAGAACGCAGGGAGAGAGAAAGATACCAAGGCGAGCAAGTGAGGGCTCGCCGGGTATTTATAGGGCTGACTAATTGGCTTCAAGTTACACCTGAGCGCAGGGAGTGTTGTCTGCCCCCTACTGCCAGGATCCATCCGCTGGTGGACATCAGTACTGCAGCCAAAAGATGACAGGACACCAGCAGGGAAATATTCTCCTGACAGTTCAACACTGCCAGGAGACACCTGCTGGTGGACCCCAGTACTGCATGCCAAATAATATAACTTACCAGCGAATGGACCCTTTCCTGACAGTACCCCTCCCTAAAGGAGCGGCCTCCGGACGCTCCAACTGGTCTTAATTGTCCATGGTCTATGGCATCAGGCAGAATGGTGGAGGAAGGTATGTCAGGCTGGTCATCAGGCACATCTGGGCAGACGGCTGGCATGTCAGAGTCATTAAGCTGGGCAGCAGACGACAGGAACCACTCGAGCTGGGCAGCAGACGACAGGAACCACTCGAGCTGGGCAGCAGACGGGAACCACTGGAGCTGGGCAGCAGACGGGAACCACTGGAGCTGGGCAGCAGACGGGAACCACTGGAGCTGGGCAGCAGACGGGAACCACTGGAGCTGGGCAGCAGACGGGAACCACTGGAGCTGGGCAGCAGACGGGAACCACTGGAGCTGGGCAGCAGACGGGAACCACTGGAGCTGGGCAGCAGACACCCGGACATCAGGCTGGAGGGCAGACACCCGGACATCAGGCTGGAGGGCCGACACCCGGACATCAGGCTGGAGGGCCGACACCCGGACATCAGGCTGGAGGGCAGACACCCGGACATCAGGCTGGAGGGCAGACACCCGGACATCAGGCTGGAGGGCAGACACCCGGACATCAGGCTGGAGGGCAGACACCCGGACATCAGGCTGGAGGGCAGACACCCGGACATCAGGCTGGAGGGCAGACACCCGGACATCAGGCTGGAGGGCAGACACCCGGACATCAGGCTGGAGGGCAGACACCCGGACATCAGGCTGGAGGGCAGACACCCGGACATCAGGCTGGAGGGCAGACACCCGGACATCAGGCTGGAGGGCAGACACCCGGACATCAGGCTGGAGGGCAGACACCCGGACATCAGGCTGGAGGGCAGACACCCGGACATCAGGCTGGAGGGCAGACACCCGGACATCAGGCTGGAGGGCAGACACCCGGACATCAGGCTGGAGGGCAGACACCCGGACATCAGGCTGGAGGGCAGACACCCGGACATCAGGCTGGAGGGCAGACACCCGGACATCAGGCTGGAGGGCAGACACCCGGACATCAGGCTGGAGGGCAGACACCCGGACATCAGGCTGGAGGGCAGACAACCGGACATCAGGCTGGAGGGCAGACAACCGGACATCAGGCTGGAGGGCAGACACCCGGACGTCAGACTGGAAAGCTGGAACGTCAGACTGGAAAGCTGGAACGTCAGACTGGAAAGCTGGAACGTCAGACTGGAAAGCTGGAACGTCAGACTGGAAAGCTGGAACGTCAGACTGGAAAGCTGGAACGTCAGACTGGAAAGCTGGAACGTCAGACTGGAAAGCTGGAACGTCAGACTGGAAAGCTGGAACGTCAGACTGGAAAGCTGGAACGTCAGACTGGAAAGCTGGAACGTCAGACTGGAAAGCTGGAACGTCAGACTGGAAAGCTGGAACGTCAGACTGGAAAGCTGGAACGTCAGACTGGAAAGCTGGAACGTCAGACTGGAAAGCTGGAACGTCAGACTGGAAAGCTGGAACGTCAGACTGGAAAGCTGGAACGTCAGACTGGAAAGCTGGAACGTCAGACTGGAAAGCTGGAACGTCAGACTGGAAGGCTGGAACGTCAGATTGCAAGGCTGGAACGTCAGATTGCAAGGCTGGAACGTCAGATTGCAAGGCTGGAACGTCAGATTGCAAGGCTGGAACGTCAGATTGCAAGGCTGGAACGTCAGATTGCAAGGCTGGAACGTCAGATTGCAAGGCTGGAACGTCAGATTGCAAGGCTGGAACGTCAGATTGCAAGGCTGGAACGTCAGATTGCAAGGCTGGAACGTCAGACTGGAAGGCTGGAACGTCAGACTGGAAAGTTGGAACGTCAGACTGGAAAGCTGGAACGTCAGACTGGAAGGCTGGGACATCAGACTGGACGGCTGGAACATCAGACTGCAAGGCTAGAACATCAGACTGCAAGGCTAGAACATCAGACTGCAAGGCTAGAACATCAGACTGCAAGGCTAGAACATCAGACTGCAAGGCTAGAACATCAGACTGCAAGGCTAGAACATCAGACTGCAAGGCTAGAACATCAGACTGCAAGGCTAGAACATCAGACTGCAAAGCTTGAACTTCAGACTGCAAAGCTTGAACTTCAGACTGCAAAGCTTGAACTTCAGACTGCAAAGCTTGAACTTCAGACTGCAAAGCTTGAACTTCAGACTGCAAGGCTGGAACATCAGACTGCAAGGCTGGAACATCAGACTGCAAAGCTTGAACATCAGACTGCAAAGCTTGAACATCAGACTGGACGGCTGGAACATCAGACTGGACGGCTGGAACATCAGACTGGACGGCTGGAACATCAGACTGGACGGCTGGAACATCAGACTGGACGGCTGGAACATCAGACTGGACGGCTGGAACATCAGACTGGACGGCTGGAACATCAGACTGGACGGCTGGAACATCAGACTGCAAAGCTGGAACTTCAGACTGCAAAGCTGGAACTTCAGACTGCAAAGCTGGAACTTCAGACTGCAAAGCTGGAACTTCAGACTGCAAAGCTGGAACTTCAGACTGCAAAGCTGGAACTTCAGACTGCAAAGCTGGAACTTCAGACTGCAAAGCTGGAACTTCAGACTGCAAAGCTGGAACTTCAGACTGCAAAGCTGGAACTTCAGACTGCAAAGCTGGAACTTCAGACTGCAAAGCTGGAACTTCAGACTGCAAAGCTGGAACTTCAGACTGCAAAGCTGGAACTTCAGACTGCAAAGCTGGAACTTCAGACTGCAAAGCTGGAACTTCAGACTGCAAAGCTGGAACTTCAGACTGCAAAGCTGGAACTTCAGACTGCAAAGCTGGAACTTCAGACTGCAAAGCTGGAACTTCAGACTGCAAAGCTGGAACTTCAGACTGCAAAGCTGGAACTTCAGACTGCAAGGCTGGAACATCAGACTGCAAGGCTGGAACATCAGACTGCAAGGCTGGAACATCAGACTGCAAGGCTGGAACATCAGACTGCAAGGCTGGAACATCAGACTGCAAAGCTGGAACATCAGGCTGGAAGGCTGGAACAGCAGACTGGAAGGCTGGAACAGCAGACTGGAAGGCTGGAACAGCAGACTGCAAGGCTGGAACAGCAGACTGCAAGGCTGGAACAGCAGACTGCAAGGCTGGAACAGCAGACTGGAAGGCTGGAACAGCAGACTGGAAGGCTGGAACAGCAGACTGGAAGGCTGGAACAGCAGACTGGAAGGCTGGAACAGCAGACTGGAAGGCTGGAACAGCAGACTGCAAAGCTGGAACAGCAGACTGCAAAGCTTGAACAGCAGACTGCAAAGCCTGAACTTCAGACTGCAAAGCTTGAACTTCAGACTGCAAAGCCGGAACATCAGACTGCAAAGCCGGAACATCAGACTGCAAAGCCGGAACATCAGACTGCAAAGCCGGAACATCAGACTGCAAAGCTGGAACATCAGACTGCAAAGCTGGAACATCAGTCTGGAAGGCTGGAACATCAGACTGGAAGGCTGGAACATCAGACTGGCAAGCTGGAACGTCAGACTGGCAAGCTGGAACGTCAGACTGGCAAGCTGGAACGTCAGACTGCAAAGCTGGAACATCAGACTGCAAAGCTGGAACATCAGACTGGAAGGCTGGAACATCAGACTGGAAGGCTGGAACATCAGACTGGCGAGCTGGAACGTCAGACTGGCGAGCTGGAACGTCAGACTGGCGAGCTGGAACAGGTTGGGTTACTGGCAAGATGGTGTGGGTCGGGAAGAATTTTTGCTTCTTCTTTGGTTTAGCCCGTGCAGTTTTGTATGTAGGTGCAGGGCTGTAAGCAAAGAAAGTAGCTGGATCGAAGGAAGACCAAGGAACTGTAGCTAAAGAGGGGTTTTGTGGGACTGTTACAGGTGGAGGAGGAGAGACAGGTGAATTGAAAGCAGGATAGGTGTGACACTTGGAGACTGGGTGGTAGTATTTGGTAGGGAACTGATTAAACTGGGTTGTAGCTGAGGTTGCCATAGGTGACGGGGAGATAGATCTTTTGGAAGGCAGATGATTAATGGCAGGGCTGGAATGTTGTGGCTTAGCTAAAGACAGGAGATCTGACCATGCCTGCAGCAAAGGTTGAACAAACGCTGATTTACATACAGCCTGACTAACCAGAGATTGTACTGAATAAATGCAATCGGACAACACCTGCTGGGAACAAGCGGAATAATGTTCATCAAAGTAAGCCGGATCATCCTCTAACAACCATACCAGGGATTCCACCTGGTCACAACTGAAAGGAGGGGAGTAATCGTCACTACCTTCGGGAATGCATGACAAGGCTGACTTTATACATAATTGAATCAAAGGCTGAACATCCTCAAATAACGCATGACCTTGATCTACAAATAAATGGGCTGTTTGTATCGTTTCCAGCAGTTGGTCACGGGTCCAATCTTTAAGAGTCTGACAACAATATTCATTATCCTCTGCCGCCAGCAGAGAATAATAGACAATTTCATCAAAGTCCATTTTGCGCGCCCACCGTAACAGGACGGTTTCTCAGTGCAGCCACATCTGGTCAGGGATGGCCTTGGTATACTGTCAGGAGACTAGTAGACCAGACTGTGTGGACTGCACAGAGGAGACCAGAAACACATGTAAGTGAAATGGTGTTTATTAACAAGTGATAAGTGACAGGAACAAACAGTGCAAAAACCCACACAACAACCCACTACAAACAACAATATATATATATATAAGTAAAGGGAGATACCGTAATCGTAAACAAGCCAAGCCAAGGTCATACACAGGGAAGTCAGCAGAAGGGTAAGGACGGGAACCTGAACAGGACAAGGAGAGGATGGATGGATGGGGTTCAGGGCAGGGATCCAAGGGAGCCAGGAACAGAAGGGACAGGACTGGGAAGGCCTCAGGATAGGGATTGGGTCAGATCAGGACAAGGCAGATAGCAGGCTCAAGGTTAAACAGGCAGCAAGGTCAGAACGCAGGGAGAGAGAAAGATACCAAGGCGAGCAAGTGAGGGCTCGCCGGGTATTTATAGGGCTGACTAATTGGCTTCAAGTTACACCTGAGCGCAGGGAGTGTTGTCTGCCCCCTACTGCCAGGATCCATCCGCTGGTGGACATCAGTACTGCAGCCAAAAGATGACAGGACACCAGCAGGGAAATATTCTCCTGACAGTTCAACACTGCCAGGAGACACCTGCTGGTGGACCCCAGTACTGCATGCCAAATAATATAACTTACCAGCGAATGGACCCTTTCCTGACACCAGTGGTGGAACTCCAGGGCCCAGCTGCAAGTGCACTTGCGACCCCGGTAGTTCCTTCACTGGTGTCAGTAGTTTTTATCATTTTTGGGTTTTTTGTATTGTTTTTTTTTTATTATTTTTTACCATTTTATTTGATGACTTTTTAATTTTTTATCATTTTATTTATTTTGTTATTTTTTTTACAATTTTTAGGAGCCCCGTTGGGAGGCTTTGGTGAGATATCGGAGGTCTAAACAGACCTCTGATGCTTCACGTTTGAGACAGAAAAAGAAAAAAAAAGAAATTGAGGACACAGCCCATTCATTCACAAACGGAAGCATAGTAAACACAGGGGGTTATTTGCTAAAAGTGGAGAGTGCAAAATCTGGTGCAGCTCTGCATAGAAATTGCGCATCGAGGCCTTCGGGTAAGACTGCGTAGGTCAAGCATTTTAATAAATAAATAAAATACACCAATCAGCTTCCAGGTTTTATTGTCAAAGTTTAATTGAACGAGCTGAAGTTAGAAGCTGATTGGCTACCATGCACAGCTGCACCAGATGGTGATTGCTCCAGTTCTAGTAAATTTCCCCCCACAGTTTACTAGGCTTCAGTTATCAATGGACAGAGTCAGTGATCGGTACTGATCACTGACTCTGTCCATTCAGAAAAGGAAGGGGCTGGTAAATAACATATTTACCGGCCCCTTCTCTGCTCTCCATCCTGACACATCCCTCACAGCAAGTGGCAGGAGAGGATAGGGGAACCGATCCCCTATATTTAGCTCCTGCAGTTGCTGAATGCCTGTGGAGGGGGGGGGGGAGGGGAGGCTGCAGGAGCAAAATGTATGACATCGGTTCCTCTAAATGCCGCCGCCCCCTCCTATCCAGGTTTACAGGGGAGCACAGGCCCTCTAAAACATAAAACATAGGGCCGGGTCGCAATTGCGAGTCCTGTAGTTACACCCCTGCCATTAGCCTTTAGTAAATCAACCCCATCATATGGCTCATTTTACGTATATACTATACAGCAGGATGATTGTAACTCCAGTTGTAAACTCAAGAGGGCAGCAACACCCTGATGCAAAATGGTATTAGCAACATCTATTTAAAGGGGGCTTTCCATCTTTATTGAAAGCGGTATTAAACCAAAAAACAAAAATGTAATATATTGTGGCTTACCGATCGTTAGATGTGGTGGCTGCATTTGTTTTCTTTTCTAGACATTTTTCCCTCTGGTTTCACCTGGTGATCTGGCCAGTAACACACCTCCTGTACTAGAGCGCCCCCACTCTGGAGCAACAGAGACACCTTTGGACAGCTGCATTGTTAATCTAGGGCGAGGGGAGTGGCAGATTTAGCTACACTAACAAATTAAAGCCAAACTCCAGCTCACGCTTTATAATCAGTCATAAAGTTTTCCTTTTGAGATAAAGATTTTACATAAATAAAAGCCGATCATTGTAAGCTCCCCTGTCAGTGGTGATTGGTTTGTCTCATTCCTGTAACGAATACGTCTGAAAGAGAGCTTGTTCTTTAGAAAAACAGCAGACTTACTGGCTGGATCACCAGATGAAAGTAGAAGAAAGAAAGCCTAAATAACTTATTAATAACTAATGCAGCCATTACATCTGAAAATTGGTAAGCTGCAATATAATAAATGTTTGCTTTTGACTTTAGTACCACTTTAGGGAAGAACTATAGGGAATTAAGTCACTATTAACCACTTGCCGACCGCCCCGCCATCATTTGACGGCGGGGCGGCTCTCATTCTGGGTGGACGTCACATGGCTGCTTCCCAGAATGTCCGTTCTCCTGCGCCTCCCGGGGGTGCACAGCACGGCGATCGCAGCCGCGCCATGTTGCTAGGACATGGTGTGACCCCAATTTCTGTAAAGAGCCGCTGTTCTTTAACCATGTGATCGGCTGTGTCCAATCACAGCCGGTCACATGTAAACACGGAGATGCCGGTAATCGACTGACAGAGCGTGAAGAGAGGAGAGCCGATCAGCGGCATCTCCTCACAGAGGACATCTAGGGAGGTAATCAGGGCACTGATCATCAGTGCCCTAATTACAATTAAGTGCCCACCACTGCCAGCAATCAGTGCCCCCCAGTGCCCACAAGTGCCAGCAATCAGTGGCCATTAGTGATGCCAGTCAGTGCTGGCTATCAGTGCTGCCCATCAATGCCCATCACTGCTGCCCATCAATGACCGCCCATCAGTGCCCATCGGTGCTGCCTATCCATGCCACCTATCAATGCTCATCAGTGCCACATATCAGCGCCACCTATCTGTGCCCTCCAGTGCCGCCTATCTATGCCCACCAATGCCGCCTATCTGTGCCCATCAGTGCCGCCTAAATGTGCCCAGTGCCCACCAGTGCCACCCATCAATGCTGCCTATCAGTGCTCATCAGTGCCACATATCAGCGCCACCTATCAGTGCCCATAAGTGCGGCATATTTGTGCCTCCTCATCAGTGCCACCTAATCAGTGCCAATAAGTGCCACCTCATCAGTGCCCATCAGTGCAGCCTATCAGTGCCGTCTCATCAGCGCCCATAAGTGAAAAATTACTTATTTACAAAATTTACTGACAGAAACTAAGCAAAACATTTTTTTTCCAAATTTTTTTTTTCTTTAGGAAAAAATAAAAAACCCAGAAGTGATTAAATACCACCAAAATAAAGCTCTATTTGTATGAAGAAAATTATACAATTTTCACATGGTTACAGTGTAGCATGACCGCGCAATTGTCATTCAAAATGTGACAGCGCTGAAAGGTGAAAAATGGCCTGGGCAGGAAGGTAGCGCCCTGCATTGAGGTGGTTAAAGTGTTCTGGCTTACAATGGGTAACGTGTATGCCACATTGTGGACTTATCTTTTTTTTTTTTTTTTTTTTACAATTTACATATTTACATATTTTTTTTAGCTATCGCTTTTTTGCTCTGACACTGGACCTTCAGGACTCAGATCCTCAAGCTGCAGAGTCGATTGCCAGATAGCTATTGGGCACCAATGTGTCAGCAGGATGCCGATTGCTGGAACGCTCTCCATGTTCCAGTCAGTGCCTGGACAAGGTCATCTAGTGCCCAGGGCAAAGATGTCAAATGTATGACCATTATGTGTCAGCAAAAATCCCCTCCCTCCTCCCCAAAAATAGTACAATCAGTGTGCATATGCAGTAAAGCATGCTTGTTATACTCACTGTGGAACCTAAGGGGTTAATCCTCTGCATTGTGTAAAAATGGTGTTTGATCCTGTCTTCTCTGATCCTCCCCTTCTTCCATTGACTCCAGATAGAACAAAGCCTTTGGAGTCAGGCTGTGCATGCTCAGTTTGGTGTGTATTGCTAGAGAGTTTTTTTTCTTTTCTTAGGCGGGTGCATGTGATCAGCACAGGGCCAATCAGCACTGTCCGGACAGAGGGTCAGGGGTCCTGCAGCCTCATAGGACAGTCAGAGCAGAATGAAAACTCCTCCTACAAGCTTTAACCAGACACTGATAGAAGTCACAAGACTGCTATATACTGCTGGTGAGAAAAGTTATTTAGCAGTTTATATTTACTAAAATAATTGCATTTCCATGTTCTTCTGTGTACTGTAGAAGCCCAGATATTGTGAATGCAGGATCCTGGGTTTGGTAACACGTTAAGCACTAATCTTCACACTTACCCCATAAATCACCCCTTCTAGAACAGCCCCTAAACCCCCACCATGCCCAGGGCAGCTGCCCCTCTTGCCTACCCCTTGTCCCAGGCCTGGTTCTAGTACTCAACACTGAAATATAGACTGTACTGTGATGTGGAGTTATCTATGCCCTCAGTACAAGTAAAGTCCTGGTCTGGGGAAAGAGAATGAGCAGCACTGAAGCGTTTCTGAGCAACTATGCCTCTTTGTCTAGCCTGGATGCCACCAGAAAAGGACGAACTGTAAAACTTCATTGGTGGGAGCCACGAGATGCAGAGCTCCAAAAAACAGCAAGGTAAAACATGGATAATTTACTGAAAAATAAAACAAAAACAAGTGATAAAAAGAAATTGGGGGCTGAAAAATGAGGGATGTAACAAAAAAAATGAATAACATTTGACAAAAAAAAAAACTGAATCTGTATCCTGAATCTTTTTGTATGTACAGTGTAGAGAGGATAATTACCAAAAATCACCAGCAGTGGGAGTAAGAATACCAATCATGTGCATGAAACGACTGTAGTTGTGACAAACTGGAGGAATCAATTTAAATGGCAACAACTGTAACTAAAAAAAATTGTAACTAAAAATAAACAAGAGAAAAAACGAAATACACTTGGAATAATGATTACAGAACAAAAAAAAAAAAAAAAAAAAATATATATATATATATATATATATATATATATATATATAATTTATAAATAATTAATAAAAATAAACATATTAACCCAAAATAATGAAGGATAGATAATTGTGAGATGTCTGTCACAAAAAAAATCATATAAATGGTTATTTGATGTAGAATTATTATGGCATGGCTAAATGGATGGATGATTGGATGGATAATATACCGTACATGAAAGATTGGTGGATAAATTCGATATACAGTATACCCTCACATTTTTGTAAATATTTTTATATATGTATATATACTGTGTGTATGTGTATATTCTCAACATGGAGTTCACCAGAGCTTCACAGGTTGCCACTGGAGTCCTCTTCCACTCCTCCATGACGACATCACGGAGCTGGTGGATGTTAGAGATCTTGCGCTCCTCCACCTTCCATTTGAGGATGCCCCACAGATGCTCAATAGGGTTTAGGTCTGGAGATATGCTTGGCCAGTCCATCACCTTTACCCTCAGCTTCTTTAGCAAGGCAGTGGTCGTCTTGGAGGCGTGTTTGGGGTCGTTATCATGTTGGAATACTGCCCTGCGGCCCAGTCTCTGAAGGGAGGGGATCATGCTCTGCTTCAGTATGTCACAGTACATGTTGGCATTTATGGTTACCTCAATGAACTGTAGCTCCCCAGTGCCGGCAGCACTCATGCAGCCCCAGACCATGACACTCCCACCACCATGCTTGACTGTAGGCAAGATACACTTGTCTTTGTACTCCTCACCTGGTTGCCGCCACACACGCTTGTCACCATCTGAACCAAATAAGTTTATCTTGGTCTCATCAGACCACAGGACATGGTTTCAGTAATCCATGTCCTTAGTCTGCTTGTCTTCAGCAAACTGTTTGCGGGCTTTCTTGTGCATCATCTTTAGAAGAGGCTTCCTTCTGGGACGACAGCCATGCAGACCAATTTGATGCAGTGTGCGGCGTATGGTCTGAGCACTGACAGGCTGACCCCCCACCCCTTCAACCTCTGCAGCAATGCTGGCAGCACTCATACGTCTATTTCCCAAAGACAACCTCTGGATATGACGCTGAGCATGTGCACTCAACTTCTTTGGTCGACCATGGCGAGGTCTGTTCTGAGTGGAACCTGTCCTGTTAAACTGCTGTATGGTCTTGGCCACCGTGCTGCAGCTCAATTTCAGGGTCTTAGCTATCTTCTTATAGCCTAGGCCATCTTTATGTAGAAAACAATTCTTTTTTTCAGATCCTCAGAGAGTTCTTTGCCATGAGATGCCATGTTGAACTTCCAGTGACCAGTATGAGAGAGTGAGAGCGATAACACCAAATTTAACACACCTGCTCCCCATTCACACCTGAGACCTTGTAACACTAACGAGTCACATGACACCGGGGACGGAAAATGGCTAATTGAGCCCAACTTTTCACTTAGGGGTGTACTCACTTTTGTTGCCAGCGGTTTAGACATTAATGGCTGTGTGTTGAGTTTTTTTGAGGGGACAGCAAATTTACACTGTTATACAAGCTGTACACTCACTACTTTAGAGCCCTTGCACACTGGGGCGGTTTGCAGGCGCTATTGCGCTAATAATAGCGCCTGCAAACCGCCCCGAAAGTGCCGCTGCTGTCATCCCAGTGTGAAAGCCCCGAGGGCTTGCACACTGGAGCGATGCGCTGGCAGGACGGTAAAAAAAGTCCTGTCAGCAGCATCTTCGGAGCGGTGAAGGAGCGGTGTGTACACCACTCCTTTACCGCTCCTGCCCATTGAAATCAATGGGACGGCGCGGCTATACCGCCGGCAATGCGCCTCTGCAGAGGCGCTTTGCGGTGGTATTTAACCCTTTCTCGGCCGCTAGCGGGGGTAAAACCGCCCCGCTAGCGGCCGCATACCGACGGTAAAACGCCGCTAATAATAGCGGCGTTTTACCGCCGACGCCGCCCCCGCCCCAGTGTGCAAGGGCTCTTACATTGTAGCAAAGTGTCATTTCTTCAGTGTTGTCACATGAAAAGATATAATAAAATATTTACAAAAATGTGAGGGGCGTACTTACTTTTGTGAGATACTGTATACCAGAACAATGTGGGCATTTTTAAACAAACCAAATTAAAATAACATATGAATGAAACAAAAAAAAAAAAAAAAAAGAAGAATTAATAGCCCTACAATTTTTTTTTTAAATATAATTTTATTTATAAATACACTTCTTTCCAAAAGGCTCTATTTTGTATTTTACTCTTTTTAAAAAATCTCAATAAAAAGATTTTTCAAAAAAAAAAATACACTTCTTTGTATTTAGGTCAGTACCTCATATTTGAGGAGTAAGGAGGGACAGGAGTATTTGGTTTCTATATATATATATATATATATATATATATATATATATATATATATATATATATATATATATATATATATATATTCTATCAAGAAATTCCCTCCGTCGAAAAATGCCTCAGATGGCTCTGCGCATGCGCTGTGTTGACGTCACGCCAGCTAATCAACATATCAGCTGAAGTGATGTTGCGTACTGCGCATACCCATTGGAGGCATTTTTAGATGGAGGCCATTACTCGATAGAACACCGGCCCCTGGTGACACGCTGTCTTGTCTCCTTGTCTGCTACAGACCTCTCTTCCAGATATTTTGTTGTTGTCAGGCTCTGTCTGGACCCTTCCTAAAGCCCCGTACACACGATCGGACTTTACGACGGGAAATGTTCGATGAGAGGTTGTTGGCGGACAATCCGACCGTTTGTACGCTCCATCGGACAATTGTTGGCGGACTTTCCACCAACAAATGTTGGCTAGTAGGTTTTCAAATTTTCCACGGACAAATGTCTGTTGTCGGATTTTCCGAGCTTGTGTACACAAGTTCGTCGGACAAAAGTCCAAAGTACAAACACGCATGCTCGGAAGCAAGGACGAGCCGGAAGTGGTCGGTCTTGTAAACTAGCGTTCGTAATGGAGAATTAACATTCGTGACGCGGCAAATTATGAAATCTGGAAATGCAGCGCACAATTCTCTTCTTCTTTAATGGGATAATAATGAAGCTGCTTTGCTGGTGATACTGATGGAGTTATTGCAAACTAATTTTCAAGGCTTTTTTTCCCTAGTGATATCAAGAATAATATTATTATGCTTGTTTTTTTGTTTTTTTTTGGTGCAAGTTACCACAACACCATTATCCTGTATTTTTTAGGATCAAAAATACAACTGTGGCGGTGTCCCTTGTCAATTTTACATTGTATTTTTTTTAATATAACTGCCGACTCCCAAACTGTCATTTGAAGTAAAACACAAAGCCAAGTATTATTCTCCACTATTTTTTTATTTTGCATTAAAAAAAGAAAACAAATAAAATTAGACATGATATCTGCCAATAGAACTTAACCAAAAAGTGCATTCTATGCATCCAAAAATATAGAAAATATACCAAATCAAATCATTATTATTCAACCAAAATAATAATGTCAAAGCAATAACTCCAAGGCCAATAATAAATAACATGTAATCTCCTCCGATTCCGCAACGTGGCTGGTTGAGGAATGGCCGTTCAGAAACTAAATGAAAAGTGCAAACTGAAAAGCGCAAATCAACACTCACCAAACTTCTACTAACACGAAATTAGCAGAAGGAGCCCAAAGGGTGGCGCTGAAAAACCACATAGTACGTCACTACATTCGTAATTGTTGGCAAACAATTGTGTGGCCGTGTGTATGCAAAACAAGTTTGGGCCAACGCCCTTCGGACAAAAGTCAACGGTTTTGTTGGCGAACAATCCGATCGTGTGTACGAGGCTTAACACTTGCTTCTGTCTGATTGCGCTGTGCAAAATAAAATTGGAGCTGGCATAGCAGCAGTCATCTACGTGGGTGTGAAATCCTACAAGAATTCTGTGCTTACGGCTCCGCACCCTTCTTGGATGTGTAATATCATGGGAGGGCAAGGATTACATCACTCTATCCTAGGCATGAAATAAGAGATGTGCTGAAAATAAAAGGAGGTATTTCAAAAACAGAAAAAAAAATCAATAGGTGATTATGTAAGAGGAAGGGGGGAGGAATGAAGAGAGACAATGGGGTTGATTTACAAAAAGCAAATGGACACTGTGCACTTTACAAACTGCAGTTGTTCCAGAGCTTAGTAAATGAGGTAACGTTTTAAAGAATAACCAATCACATGCAAGGAAAATTTAAAAAAAAAATTTTTACTTACACACGATTGGATAATGGAAGTCAGCAGCAGTGGCGCAAAAACAACCCCCCCAAAGGATGAATGTAATGTGTAAACACTCACCGCGGTCACAGTAGTGGCGTCGCTAGGAGGGGGGCGGGCCCAGCCAGAGGGGTGACACCCGTGGGTAGCGGCACTTCTAACACCGCCTGCTGCCCTACACTGATCTGTGCCTCTCGGGTCTCGCGGCCGTGTCCCTCAGCGGAGCGGACTGAAGCCGCCTCCCCCTCCTCTCTGTTTACATCCACACAGGAGGAGGAGGAGCCCGCGCTGTTCTGAGGTCTGTACACTTTACTATATGTAGATGGACATGTGCAGGGGGGGCGCTATGGGAGGGGAGAGGGGGGTCTATACTGATAGAGGGGTCTGCAATGAGGGGGGGTGTCTATACTAATGGAGGGGGTCCGCACTGAGGGGGGGTGTCTATGCTGATGTACTAATGGAGGCAGTCTGCACTGAGGGGGTGTCTATACTAATGGGGGGTCCGCACTGAGGGGGGTGCCTATGCTGATGTACTGATGGAGGGGGTCTGCACTGAGGTGGGTGTCTATACTAATGGAGGGGGTCTGCACTGAGGGGGGGTGTCTATACTAATAGAGGGGGTCTGCACTGAGGGGGGGTGTCTATACTGATGGAGGGGGTCTGCACTGGGGGGGTGTCTATACTGATGTACTGATGGAGGGGGTCTGCACTGAGGGGGGTGTCTATACTAATAGAGGGGGTCTGAACTGAGGGGGGTGTATATACTGATGTACTGATGGAGGGGGTCTGCACTGGGGGGGTGTCTATACTGATGGAGGGGGTCTGCACTGAGGGGGGGTGTCTATACTGATGTACTGATGGAGGGGGTCTGCACTGAGGGGGGTGTCTATACTAATGGAGGGGTCTGCACTAAGGGGGGTGTCTATACTGATGTACTGATGGAGGGGGTCTGCACTGAGGGGGGTGTCTATACTAATGGAGGGGGTCTGCACTGAGGGGGATGTCTATACTGATGTACTGATGGAGGGGGTCTGCATTAAGGGGGGTGTCTATACTAATGGAGGGGGTCTGCACTGAGGGGGGTGTCTATACTGATGTACTGATGGAGGGGGTCTGCCCTGAGGAGGGTGTCTATACTGATGGAGGGGGTCTGCACTGAAGGGGGGTGTCTATACTGATGTACTGATGGAGGGGGTCTGCATTGAGGGGGGTGTCTATACTAATAGAGGGGGTCTGAACTGAGGGGGGTGTATATACTGATGTACTGATGGAGGGGGTCTGCACTGGGGGGGTGTCTATACTGATGGAGGGGGTCTGCACTGAGGGGGGGTGTCTATACTGATGTACTGATGGAGGGGGTCTGCACTGAGGGGGGTGTCTATACTAATGGAGGGGTCTGCACTAAGGGGGGTGTCTATACTGATGTACTGATGGAGGGGGTCTGCACTGAGGGGGGTGTCTATACTAATGGAGGGGGTCTGCACTGAGGGGGATGTCTATACTGATGTACTGATGGAGGGGGTCTGCATTAAGGGGGGTGTCTATACTAATGGAGGGGGTCTGCACTGAGGGGGGTGTCTATACTGATGTACTGATGGAGGGGGTCTGCCCTGAGGAGGGTGTCTATACTGATGGAGGGGGTCTGCACTGAAGGGGGGTGTCTATACTGATGTACTGATGGAGGGGGTCTGCATTGAGGGGGGTGTCTATACTAATGGAGGAAGCCTGCACTGAGGGGGTGTCTATACTAATGGAGGGAGCCTGCACTGATGATGATGATTCAGCCGGGGGCTCCGCTCTCTCTCATTCAATCAGTGTACATTCCAGGGCCCGGTATCCCTCCCCATCCGCACACCCCTCCGGGCTCTTCCCAATCCGCAGGATCCGGTGTCCTCTCGGTGTACATGCCCTGCCGGCGCTGGAATTCTGGTTCTGTTGGGGCCCGTACTACTTCCTGTACTATACTATAGGAGTATATGGGGGGGGGGTGTATAGTAGGAATATAATATAATATAATATAATATATATATATATATATATATATATATATATATATATATGGTGTGTATATATATATATATATATATATATATATATATATATATATATATATATATATATGGGGGGTGTGTATAGTAGTGTATATATATATGGGGAGGTGTGTAGTAGTAAATATATATGGGGGTGTATATTAGTATATATATGGGGGGTGTATAGTAGTATGTATATATGGGGGTTGTATAATTAGAAATCTATGGGGTGTGTATAGTAGGAATATATGGGGGGTGTATAGTAGTATATATATGGGGGATGTATATTAGTATATATATATTGGGGCGGGGTATATATGGGGGTGTATAGCTGGCAGTGGAAGCTGGTGAAGTTTTAGGATGGGGCGGTGCCCTTCTTTGTTGATCCCTCCCACTTGGTGAAAATGAGCGTGGTTTCAGCAAAATAGTGGGCGTGGCTCTAAGGTGGTGTGGTTAGCAGGAGAGGGAGAGAGGGATGGAGGGACAGCAGCCCCAGATACTACACAACAATAGAAATATGTGTATTCTAGAAAGTTTAACAATCAGCAGATAAAGATACTCCAAACACCTGGTGTTAGCACTTCAATCATCCCGGCATCATGGTTGTTATGGTGTCAGGATGATTGAAGCGCATTATTTCTATTATTATATTGTAATATAAAATTAAATCATTCAACTCACCATAATGCAGAATCAGTGGGAGCCCTGAGCATGTCACCTGCCACGTCGCCTGCCACCAGATGCCATCAGGTGTCCCCATCAGAGTCAGTCCTTACATCAAGTGCCCCCATCACAATCCATCCTTACATCAGGTGCCCCCAGCAGAGTCCTTCCTTACATCAGGTGCCCCCAATGGAGTCTGTCCTTACATCAGGTGCCCCCAGCGGAGTCCGTCCTTACATCAGGTGCCCCCAGCAGAGTCCGTCCTTACATCAGGTGCCCCCAGCGGAGTCCGTCCTTATATCAGGTGCCCCCCCAGCAGAGTCCGTCCTTACATCAGGTGCCCCCAGCAGAGTCCCTCCTTACATCAGGTGCCCCCAGCAGAATCCCTCCTTACATCAGGTGCCCCCAGCAGAGTCCCTCCTTACATCAGGTGCCCCCCAGCGGAGTCTGTCCTTATATCAGGTGCCCCCCAGCAGAGTCCGTCCTTACATCAGGTGACCCCAGCAAAGTCCCTCCTTACATTAGGTGCCCCCAGCAGAGTCCCTCCTTACATCAGGTGCCCCCAGCAGAGTCCCCCCATACATCAGGTGCCCCCAGCAAAGTCCCTCCTTACATCAGGTGCCCCCAGAAAAGTCCATCCTTACATCAGGTGCCTCCAGCGGAGTCCCCTCTTACATCAGGTGCCCACAGCGGAGTCCCTCCTTACATCAGGTGCCCACAGCAGAGTCCCTCCATACATCAGGTGATCCCAGCGGAGTCCCTCCTTACATCAGGGGCCCCCAGCGGAGTCTCTCCTTACATCAGGTGCCCCCAGCAGAGTCCGTCCTTAAATCAGCTGCCCCCAGCTGAGTCCGTCCTTACATCAGGTGCCCCCAGAGGAGTCCGTCCTTATATCAGGTGCACCCAGCGGAGTCCTTCCTTACATCAGGTGCCCCCAGCGGAGTCCCTCCTTACATCGGGAATCTGAAGCATGCGTACTAGAGGTCGGCTTTTTTTGGGGCTGTTCTGCGCATGCGTAGGGCGGGAATCCTACGCATGCATACTAGAGGTCACATTTTTCGAGACCATACTGCGCATGCGTTGGGCGGGAATCCTACGCATGCATACTAGAGGTCGGATTTTTAGGGGCCATACTGCGCATGTGTCGGGCGGGAATCCGAAGCATGCGCACTAGAGGTCGGATTTCCCAGGGCCGTACTGCGCATGCGTCGGATGGGAATTTGACGCATGCGCACTAGGGGGTCGGATTTTTCGGGACCGTACTGCACATGTGTCGGCCGGGAATCTGACGCATACGTACTGAGGGGGCCTTTTTTTCTTCCTTCCGAGGCCATACTGTGCATGCTTCTGGTTTGCAATAGAAAAAATGGGAATATAAAAACCGCAATCCAGATGTAAGAGGAATGTCAGGAATGATGCAGAATGATGAGCCACAGCTGAGCAAGAGAACACAGAGCATTATTATAAGA
The DNA here is from genome assembly GCF_042186555.1 of Aquarana catesbeiana. Taxonomy (NCBI): domain Eukaryota; kingdom Metazoa; phylum Chordata; class Amphibia; order Anura; family Ranidae; genus Aquarana; species Aquarana catesbeiana. Next base: position 29,078,211 of record NC_133330.1, read on the forward strand.
ACACATTCATTTTAGTAACACAACGCAGAGCACACAGCAGAGCAAACAGTGCAGAGCACACTGCAGAGCGGTGAGCAAACAGCGCAGAGCAACCAGAGCAGAACACACACAGCAGAGCACACTGCAGAGCAAACACAGCAGAACACACTGCAGCGCACAGAGCAAACAGCACAAAGCACACTGCAGAGCAAAGAGCAAACAGTGCAGAGCACACTGAACAGAGCAAACAGAGCAGAACACACTGCACAGAGCACACTACAGAGCAAACAGCGCAGAGCACACTGCACAGAGCAAACACAGCAGAACACACTGCAGAGCACAGAGCAAACAGCGCAGAGCACACTGCACACAGTAGAGCACACAGCAAACAGCGCAGAGCACACTGCAGAGTACAAAGCAAACAGCGCAGAGCAAACAGAGCAGAACACTAACAGCAGAGCACAGAGCAAACATGGCAGAGCACACTGCGCAGAGCACACTGAAGAGCAAACAGCGCAGAGCATACTGCACAGAGCAAACAGAGCAGAGCACACAGAGCAGAGCACAGAGCAGACAGAGCAGAACACACTGCGCAGAGCACACTGCAGAGCACAGAGCAAACAGAGCAGAACACACAGAGCAGAGCAAACAGAGCAGAACACACTGCGCAGAGCACACTGCAGAACACGCAGAGCACACAGCGCAGAGGACACAATGCTCTCATTTATATGTACAGAATGCTCTCTGTATATTCAGTACACAGCAAGGATCCAGAAAATCAAACCAATGTTTTTAAAGCAAAAGCTTCCTGGTGACATGACATTTTATATATTTATATAGTGTATGGTCAGCGACCCCCTGACGGACATTCACGTTACGGAACATTATGGGTTTGAAGTCGTTTACCGGGGATATGGATGCAGCTGTCAAGATTTTAAGCCAGCAATTTTTTCTTTTCAATAAAATCAATCCGAGCGCCAGATTAGTCACAGGATCTCTTTTAGGAGCAGTGGGAGGGGTCGTTCTCTAGAGCAGTGGTCTCCAAACTGCGGCCCTTTCCTTGCCTTTATCTGGCCCTCAGGGCACTATTCCTCCCATTGGACACCAAGGATAAAGGACACCCAAGAGGGGGCACTATTTCTTCCACTGATACCAATTATGGGGTATTATTCCTGCCACTGACACCAAAGATTAGGAGCAATTCCTCCCTCTGATACCAACAATCAGGCACTGTGCTTCCCACTGACACTAAAGACAGGGCATTATTCCTTCCACTGACACCATTTTCTACTCCCACTGGTCACAGTCCAGCCCGCCTAAAGACTGAAGGTCAGTAAACTGGCACTTTGTTTCAAAAGTTTGGAGCCCCCTGCTCTATATATAGGGTTCTAAGTCATTTTCAAGCAAAAAATACTTTAACTTAACTTGTAAACAAAAAGTATCAGAAGAAGGCTCCCTTAACATTCTGTTTGTATTATCTGTCTGCAGGGGAGATAGAGAAGTCTCTCTCATTGATGGCACAGCTTCTGCCAGACCATCTCTTCATTCATCCCATCAGGAATACTCTTACTACAAACTGAACAGGACCATGGACTTGAATATAATACTAGAGAGACCTGCCAAAAAACTGAAGGAATAGAAATCCCAGTGAGTTTTTTTTTTTTTTTCAGTTTTAACTCATCACTGATTTCCTTTGACTGCATTAGGACTTGTTTTGTTTTTTTTTTTACAGACAAGTGTGCCATTATTTAGGTTAAAAAAATGGAACCAATATGGTTGCCCCCATATGGAAGACGTTTGGGTCTTCTGTGTATTTCTCCTGAAGGGTGATGGAATTTGACGGTTTCTAGTTTATTTATGGTGGCCCCCATATGGAAGACGTTTGGGTCTTCTGTGTATTTCTCCTGAAGGGTGTCAGAGTTTACAGTTTCTAGTTTTTATATGGTGGCCTCCATATGGAAGACGTTTGGGTCTTCTGTGTATTTCTCCTGAAGGGTGTCAGAGTTTACAGTTTCTGGTTTATACATGGTGGCCCTCAAATGGAAGACATTTGGGTCTTCTGTGTATTTCTCCTGAAGGGTGTCGGAGTTTACAGTTTCTAGTTTTTATATGGTGGCCTCCATATGGAAGACGTTTGGGTCTTCTGTGTATTTCTCCTGAAGGGTGTCAGAGTTTACAGTTTCTAGTTTTTATATGGTGGCCTCCATATGGAAGATGTTTGGGTCTTCTGTGTATTTCTCCTGAAGGGTGTCGGAGTTTACAGTTTCCAGTTTATATATGGTGGCCCCCATATGGAAGACATTTGGGTCTTCTGTGTATTTCTCCTGAAGGGTGTCGGAGTTTACAGTTTCTAGTTTATATATGGTGGGCCCCATATGGAAGACGTTTGGGTCTTCTGTGTATTTCTCCTGAAGGGTGTCAGAGTTTACAGTTTCTAGTTTTTATATGGTGGCCTCCATATGGAAGACGTTTGGGTCTTCTGTGTATTTCTCCTGAAGGGTGTCAGAGTTTACAGTTTCTGGTTTATACATGGTGGCCCTCAAATGGAAGACATTTGGGTCTTCTGTGTATTTCTCCTGAAGGGTGTCGGAGTTTACAGTTTCTAGTTTTTATATGGTGGCCTCCATATGGAAGACGTTTGGGTCTTCTGTGTATTTCTCCTGAAGGGTGTCAGAGTTTACAGTTTCTAGTTTTTATATGGTGGCCTCCATATGGAAGATGTTTGGGTCTTCTGTGTATTTCTCCTGAAGGGTGTCGGAGTTTACAGTTTCCAGTTTATATATGGTGGCCCCCATATGGAAGACATTTGGGTCTTCTGTGTATTTCTCCTGAAGGGTGTCGGAGTTTACAGTTTCTAGTTTATATATGGTGGGCCCCATATGGAAGACTTTTGGGTCTTCTGTGTATTTCTCCTGAAGGCTGTCACAGTTTACGGTTTCTAGTTTCTGGCTGTAATATATGACTTTGGAATTGGCATGTTCTTTTTATGGCTACTTCTGTGCTTAAAGTTTTGTTCTTTTGTATTTCTAAGTTTTCCAGTGTTCGACATACTGTTGGCTCTTCGACCAGTTATACCTTAGGGACAGCTATGTGCTTTTGGTTGTATTCCAAACACTTTGTCAGCTCAGTGTGTGGCTTTAGGCCCTCACAAATACTGCCCTACCTTAGTGCCAAAAACCTGGCTTTCTGGGGCAGCTGGGCTAAATCGGGAGATTGGGCAGCCTGAGAACTTGGACCTCATGAGAAAACTACTATTAGCTGGCTCTCAAAAATGTATAGGGTTAAGACTGCAGATAATACTGGGGTGTCATGAAGTGGCTCTACAGATTACGGATCTATTTGCAAATGTGTGCAAACTAAACACCTGTTTGTAACACAAACTGTTAGACAGGATAATTCGGTTGGTTGCAGCTGGTTGGTGAGTTGAGCTGGGAATTTGCTTTGGTTTTGCTTGACATGCGTTGCCCTTCTATGTGCTCCTTGCTGCGAAGGCCAGTTATAGTTTGAGGGCTGAGGTCATTTGTTTGTACTGTTGGAATACTGGTGAGGGGATGTCTTTAACCACTCCCATACCGGGCAAATTCCGGCATTCATCTCCTACATGCAAAAATCACAATTTTTTTCTATAAAATGACTCAGAACCCCCAAACATTATATATATATTTTTTTATCAGAGACCCTAGGGAATAAAATGGCGGTCATTGGTCCCCTCTCTCCAGCCACCCCCTCTATGACTAATGGACAGATCCATTTGATGGGCACTTGTGCTTGTAAGACCGCTGCGCAAATACGATGTGACATAAAGTATTGCAACGACCGCCATTTTATTCTCTAGGGTGTCTTGGAAAAAATATATATAATTTTTGGGGTTTCTAAGTAATTTTCTAGCAAAAAAAAATGATTTTAAGATTTTAAACACCAAATCTCAAAACGAGGCTCTGTCCTTAAGTGGTTAATGAATGTAAACCTACATTGATTCAAGTCTTTAGCTTTAAATGTCCTGTTTCTGATACATTTTACATGCTTTGGTCTGATGTGGAGACTTTAGATTACAGATAGTGTACTTCCAAGGATCACATGCACCCAGAGTATGAGAAAGTGTCCATGTTGTTGAAAGCCATGCTAGTAATATATAAACCTTTGCTCTCACACTGACAAATCCCTGACATACATGGTTATATGACGCACACTATGTACAAGGTCAGACGACTATTGTTGTCCTTAAAGAGGAACTGCAGTCTGCTCACATAATTGGTACTAAAAACATAAAAGTTTGTTAGAATGAGGGCCTAATGCATACCTTCCAACATTTTGAGATGGGAATGAGGGACACCTACTAGCAAACGTATGTAGGTATAGGACACACCTTCTGCCACACCCCCCTTAAAGGAGATTTAACCAAAAAAATGTTAATTAAATCCACAAAGGCTTTTTTTACCACTTCTATTCCTTTATATTGGTTTTTAAAATGTACAAATGCAGCAATTTAGAATTTGGATGAAAGGTTAAGCACTGGGAAACACTTTTTGAAAGATAAAAAGTGCATTTTATATACAACTATATAGATCAGACCAAAATGAGGGACAAATGAGGGGGGAAAGAGGGACAGAGGGGCATTGCTCCAAATCAGGGACAGTCCCTCAAAAACGGGGACAGTTGGGAGCTATGCTAATGTTCCACACACTCAGGCATGTCCTGGCCATCGGGACTACGGGGAGTTTCCCGGTGGGCCGATGGCTCAGTGGGCCGGTTTCAGTAGGCCGCCTGCCCTGGGGCCGCTTTGAGCTGTGGCTGTGGCTGCAACACTCCCCTCCCTCCCTCTCTCCTCCTTCTCCTCTTGTGTATCACACACACAACGGGCATCTCCTGCTGTATGTCATAGAGCTGGGTCTGTGTGTGTTCGTCGGCGCTGTAACAAGGACCCACCTCCTAGACCGACTCGTGTGATAGTCTAGGTAGAACACTGATTGAATCAGTGTTCCGCCTATCACACGAGTCGTTCTAGGAGGCTGGACCTTGTTACAGCGCTGACGAACACACACAGACCCAGCTTCATGACACACAGCAGGAGATGCCCATTGTGTGTGTGATCTAGGCACTGGTGAGTCTGTATTGATGGGCAGCGAGGCTGCATTGATGGGCAGCAAAGCTGTATTCATGGACACAGTGAGGCTGCATTTATAGGCAGTGAGGCTGCATTGATGGGCACAGTGAGGCTGCATTCATGAGCAGTGAGGCTGCATTCATAGGCACAGTGAGGCTGCATTGATGGGCAGTGCGGCTGCATTCATGGGCACAGTGAGGCTGCATTGATGCACAGTGAGGCTGAATTTATGAGCACTGAGGCTGCATTCTTGAGCACAGTAAAGCTGCATTCATGGGCACAGTGAGGCTGCATTCATGGGCACAGAGAGGCTGCATTGATGGACACTGAGGCTGCATTCATGGGCACACTGAGGCTGCATTCATGGGGACAGTGAGGCTGTATTGATGGGCACAGTGAGGCTGTATTGATGGGCACATTGAGGCTGCATTGATGGGAAGTGAGGCTTCATTAATGGGCACAGTGAGGCTGCATTCATAGGCACAGTGAGGCTGCATTCATGGGCACTGCATTCATGGGCACAGTGAGCGTGCATTCATGGGCACAGTGAGGCTGCATTGATGGACAGTGAGGCTGCATTCATGGGCACACTGAGGCTGCATTCATGGGCACAGTGAGGCTGTATTGATGGGCACATTGAGGCTGAATTCATGGGAAGTGAGGCTGCACTCATGGGCACAGTGAGGCTGCATTCATGGGCACTGCATTCATGGGCACAGTGAGCGTGCATTCATGGGCACAGTGAGGCTGCATTCATGGGCACACTTTCTGCAGAAGGTGATCTCTGGTCACCAGAGTCCCCCCCAAGGTTCCCAGAGTTCCTGGGGTCCCCCTTAATGATTGCTCCACTGTTACCACTTTTAACTGGAATTAGCTTTTTTTTTACAACAGCAATCAGAATCGATGCACCCCAAAACAGGAAGTATTCAAATGAATATCTGGTCCGTCACGTATGGACAAATCTGCACTAATACCCAAGGCATTAAAAAGGCTCCACAGGAGGTGTGTGTCTCGGTCTCCCGAGAGCCCACTAGTCCAGTTGTAATAAGAACATCTTTGCCATTCTGAAGCTTCCCTCCAACCACTTTGCATATTATTTTATATATGCTGTGATTCTGTACTTGCCAAATATGCTGCAGAAATCTCCCTCCACTGAGTCTGGCTGCATCCATTTTAACTGTGGGCAGCTGAAACTGCTTCCTGTTCACTTCCTGAATTTACACAGACACACAGAGGGACACCTCCAGCTCTGCAGCTCTCACTGGCCCTCTTATGACTCATCCCCCTTCCCTTCCTGGCAAACTCTCACAAGAATAAGAGAGAGCTGTGCATTATGTCATAAGCCTAGGCTTTTTTACCAGACAAGAAACAGGAAGTGGGCTGTATAAGGTATTTACTGGCAGTAAAAAAATGTTTGTTAAAATCCCTGCAATGTACATAGATCACCCAGAGGGGAATGTTTTTTTTCTGAACAAAAGTGGAGCTACTCTTTAAAAATCATTTTAGGCCTGAAGATTACTTTAAACCCCCAAAACATGTGAGTAAAAAATACACTAAAGTTAATTTTAGGGCACACAAACACAATATGTTACCAATTTTTGGTAAAAAAAAAAATGAGGTTATGTCGAGTGAATAGATATCTAACATGTAAAGCAGTGGCGGCTGGTGCTCTGTTTATTGGGGGGGGGGGGGAGGCGGCAAAAAACCCACTCCCCCCGTTCGCTCGGTCGATCGGTCAGTCGGCCAAACCCCCCACCCCCGGCGCTCGGTCCATCAACCACCCCACCCCCCGTCGCTCGGTCGACCGTATGTCCATCAACCCCACACTTACCCCATCCAGGCTGCGGGCAGCATTCAACAGATTTGATGGCTTCCCACTGCGTCTCCTCCTCTGCACCTCCCCCCTGCTCCTGCCCAATACAGTCGCTTCTTCTCTCGGCCAATCGAGTCTTAAGACCCACTTCCTGATTGCCTAGGAGGAGAAGCAGGAAGACAATAGCAAAAATTATTCTCTATTGTCACACACCTGGGTGGGCTCAGGGCGCAGTGCTCTGCACCCCGAGCTCACCCTTTTTTGAAGCCAATTAGAGCCGCAGACTCTAATCAATGTGCTTCAAAAAAAAGAAAAACCCCATTGAAATCCAATGCGTCTGGCTCCCTGCATGTAGATTAGGGACCGGGCGCATAGACTAGGGGGGCTGCGTCCCTGCGCCCCTAATGGGTGGGCCACCCCTGATGTCAAGTCTTAAAATTCTGCACACCTGTGAATTGCTGACGTTTTAACCGTGATTAATGACCCTAGAATTATTGCTCTCACTTTGTCGCGTACAGCGATACGTAACGTGTAGAGCATTAACCATTTTTGTGTATAGTCACCCCTGACACATATGTTAACATTCTGATGTGGGCATATGTAGCGGTGGAAGGGGGTCTCCAAAAAACATTTTGGGGGGTTAGGTGTAACTTTTTTTTTTTTTTTTAACAAAATGTATTTTGTATTCCATTGGAAACACAATGTTCCCTATGTGTTACTTTTTTGTGACAGGTTCTCTTTAATAGAAATATAGACTAGCGACGACAGAAAAAAGACTGTGTGGTCCATCAAGTCTGCACTTTTTCTCTTTTCTTTTTTTATATACATTTTTTTTCTTTTGTTGTTTTTTCTTTTTTATTGTTTAACTTTTTTTGTCTGACTATAGATCTATGGTTGTCCCAAGCAAGCCATTTACTGTTGACCGTCTCACTACCTCTGCTGTAAGTTTATTCCAATCATCAACTACCCTTTCAGTAAAAAAAAAAAAAAATTCTAGAATTAGTTTTGAACGTCTCTCTAGTTAGTTTGAAGTCATGTCCCCGTGTTATTCATTTTTGTTTCATTTTGAAAAAAACTGCCCTCCTGACCCTTATTCACCCCCTTGATGTATTTAAAGGTTTCAATCATATCTCCCATTTCGCTTCTTTCCTCCAGACTGTACACATGGGCGTGCGCATGTAGGGGCAAGGGGGGTCAAGTGCCCCCCCCTGGAATCAGGGATCGGATCTTACATTCAGCACAGTTGCGTCGCTATTGGGGTGCGGGCAGCCCGCACCCGGGTGCCACCCGCCAGTGGGGTGACACCATCAAGGTGCTGTCAAGCCCCCATCAGTGTAGTGTGACTTCAGGCTCTTTTCCCTGCTCAGTCCAGCAGAGAACTCGGCGGTGCTGTGACATGTGCTGTGGGCTATCAGAGGCTTCCCCCGCTTGCCCCCCTTTTCTCCTGTCAGGGAGAAGAGACGGTGGCTCTCACCAGGTTCCCCGCCCAGCTTCCTGCCCACTCCATTCCTTCTCTATTTGCCATAACTGAGGGCCAATCAAAGGAGACTAGGAGAGGGGAGCATCATGGGACATGTAGTCCCAAAAGTTGGCGGCCCCATTTTCTACAGGGAGGAGGCTACAGCTTGATCGAGAGAGATTGAGAGACTGCAGTCTGGGAAAAACTGAGGGAGAGAGGGCTACAAGATAAAGAACGAGGAGTGTGCTGGGTGGAAACCAGAGAGAGAGCCGCGCTGCCCAGCGCCACCAGAAAGAGAGCCACGCTGCCCAGCCCCATCAGAGAGAGCCATAATGTCCAGCGCCACCAGAGAGAGCCACGCTGCCCAGCACCACCAGAGAGTGAAAGACTGAGCCACTGCCAGGGTACAGACATGCTACACTACTGATCAGAATCGCCCCCGGGAAACACAGAGTGAGCGATCATCCAGCCGGAGGGATCACTGCTGTAGTTTCGCTGGGTCTGGTAAGAGGGCCTGTTGGCCATTATCCATTACCTATCCTAGGGACTGTACTAGGTCTGCAGTCTCTGACCATGATAATGTGATAATGACATTGTCGAAAAGTGGCGATGCATGGGTGACCCTAAAATGATGCCCCCCCCCTGAAAAAAGTTCTGCGGACGCCCATGACTGTACATATTAAGTTCCCGAAGTTACTCTCGATATGTTTTATCCCCCCAAACCTTTCACCATTTTTGTTACCCGTCTCTGGACTTGTATCTTATAAATATCTTTTTGTAAGTTAGATCTTTAGAACTGGATACAGTATTCTATGAGACATCGGAGATCTCTTAGGCCCTCCACTGAAGCTAATGGGCTGCGAATCATGTTGCATTAGCTTCTTCCCTGACCACAGCAGCTAGAAAAGTGTCAGCCAGACCCAGAAGTGACATTTACACAACACTTCCAGGTTCTTAGTATGAAGGGAAGGTCAACGAATGGAAGTTTGCTGGTTCCACTCTCTTCTACCTAGTGGGACACACCATGCTGATCTTAGGTCCATCGATGAGGACGTAGAGCCAGAAAACATGGCCAGTGGCAGCAAAAGGATTAAATTGACTTTTGATAAGACTGGTACTTGCAGGGCCACCCACAGCTTGAATTTTGGCCAGTTAAGCAGGTATAATCCAAAATAAAAGCCATCTATGGTCAGCTTACAGAAGTATTGGTACAAGTTAAAACCCTTCTTGAAGCCCCCATAGAAGCAAATGCATACAGCATGTGGTTTATTTCAAATCCGTAGCCCCCTTCTGCATTAAAAGCACCTTTCAATTTCTGTTTCTGCTGTAGCTTCTCCCCAGGCTGAAGCCCAATTTATAGGCTTTCCCATGGGGGAGTTATAGCACAGCACTGTGGCGATTTCCCCCTCTTTAAGACTCTCTTTACGGCTACCCTTCCATGTCTACATGCTGAGGGAGGCCCCAAATAAAAGCACCGCTGCCCTGATCACTTTCACATGCCAGGAGTGAGCTTGACAAAACAAACACAAAATCATGGCTGCTTCTGCAATTGTTTTCTCAGTATTCTTGAATTGATCAATGCAGACGACCACAGCACAATGCATCTGGTGTTCACTAGCCCTAAAACATAACCTAAACTATGGGGCTCCAAACTACATCCCGCAGGCCAAATCTGGCCCGCTTGAAGACTTTATCCAGCCCTCTAATGTAGGAAGGGACTCTGATATAGGTGATGTAAAAGGGGACTTTGATGGGGACTCTCATTTGGAGGGGGGGGCAGATCTCTGATAAGGAAGGGGGTTCCAAGGTAAGGGGGGCATTGATGGTGACTCTCATGTAAGAGGACTCTGATAGGGACCTTTACATAAGGTGGACTTTTGATGGGGACACTGATGTAAATGGCAGTCTGATGGGGACTCTGGTGTAAATGGCAGTCTGATGGGGACTCTGGTGTAAAGGGGGCACTCTGATGGGGACCATGATTTTAAGGGAGGCTCTGATGTTAGGGTGGATATTGATGAGCTCATGCTTATTTCAAATTTCTTTGTTTTGTTTTACTGAAATATACGATGTGCCTCTCGTACTGAGAAAGTTTGAGACCCCTTATCTGAACCAAGGAACGACATTTTAATATATTGCAACCTACCAGTCCTTTGATGTGGTGACTGCATTAATATCATTTTTTTTCAAAAACATTTCCAGAAAGTATAGAAAATACCTGTTACTCCTGCCAGAAATGATGTACCCATGTCACCTGTGAAATGAACTAGTTGTAGACTTTGGGTGTGCTACACACGCCCAAAAAAACACCATCATTGTACACAGGATGTGTGTAGCACATCCAGTCTCTCTGCCCTGCTTCTGAGACTCCTCCTCCTAGTATACTATAAGTATTGGCTGTGTTTAATCACAGCCAGCATTGCTGTATACCCTAGGTCGGCAACCCGTCGATTGCGGTCTACCTGTCGACCGCGCGCAGGTGACAAGTAGACCACGAACAGGTTTGCGCTGCCGTAACCCCCCCCCCCACCTTCTACTTGCAGGTGCCAGTCCTTCTCCCTTCCGCCTTCTCCTCTGCGCCTTTGGTCCTTCTCTCTCCCTCCCCCCAGCCAGCTCCGCCGCGGTCATCAGTGAACAGCGGAGAGTGAGAGGCAGCACAGGACGGAGGGGGGAGGAGCTGGCCAAATTAACTTTTAAAGTTAAACTGCAGGTGATTGGTTGCTAGGTCCTAAGCAACCAATCACCAGCTTGTTAATATGAAAAGTCACTCTGCCAGCTCCTGCCTCCGTCCAGAACTGTGTTGCCGTTCTCTCTCTGCTGTGTGCAGGTAGGTGTCAGAAACCATAACCCAGACCAAGACAGAAGTACAGTAAAATCACACTTGTTTATTAATAAAAATAAAAAGGTAAATAGAGTAAGTAAGTAGTCAGAGTCCAGTAACCTGATCGGGTAGTCAGCCAAGCCAGAGTTCAGTAACCAGATCGGGTAATCAGCCAAACCAGAGTTCAGTAACCAGATCGGGTAATCAGCCAGGCCAGAAGTCAGGGATCCAAGTAGAGGAACAGCAAGCAGGATAAGGAGCCAGAAGGGATGTCAGCAAAGCCAGTCTTTAAACAGGAATGCAGGAGATGGCTTCTTGTGATGTGACCAAGGCGAAGGCAGGAATGAAGTGAGCTGGAGATCTTTAAGTAGGCGGGAGTGACGAGCAGATCCACAATAGCTGGTTAACTGTGGAGAGAGATAGGAGCTGGCACTTAGCCGACAGCTGAGCGGCCAGCTCAGAGAAGGAAGGGCTGAGCCCAGCCCTGACAGTAGGATGCTGTGGGACACTGCAATGGGAGGGAGGGGGTCCAGAGGTTACTGCTATAGGGGAAAGGGGGGGGGGGGGAGGACACTACTCTGTGTAAAAATATCAAACAATGTTAACATTCTATCAAGTTGCCCTTAGTAAACTACAATCCCCCCCCCCCCCATGTAAACGCGGTAAAGGGGCAGGAGGTGGTTATATTCCAATTCAGGAAAGCATGCTAGGGTGACAACGGTGCTTTACCATAAATACAGTGCAGTGAGTGAGTGTTGTCACCCTAAGACAGGAAGTGTGTTACTGGCAGGATCATCAGATGAAACTAAAGGAATAAAATTTGGGGGAAAAAAAATAAAAACGATTGCAGACACCACATCTAAGAGCAGGTAAGCTGCAACGTATCACATTTTTGTTCTTGTGTTTAGATACACTTTAACCGCTTGCAGACCACCTCATATATGAGTATGGCAGCAGAATGACTCTCCTGTGCCAGATCACGTACCTAGTATGTGATCCAGCACTTCCGTGTAGGGGGCACACGCTTGTCGCCATGGCGGCTGTGCTGTGATTTGTCACGGCACAAGCCGATCAGTATGTGCCGGTGTTGTGACAAAATGACCAACCTGGCAGAATGTGCAACCCGCGTCACTTCCTGTGACGTCGAATCAGCTGTATCGGCAAAATGCGCTCACTGCGCATGCACAACGCGTCATACATGCTTTCAGTGGCTGACGTCAGTGCACAGAGGAATTTGCCTGACAAAATGCTTAACCAACTACTGCGCACGACAGAAATCAACTAACACTTATGTTGCTATGCCCATCTTGGTACACCTTACATTCAACCTCATCACACCTACAGTAAGCAGGCAGCCAGCAGACATCTTGCTACACCAAACCCCGTTTTGAAAACTAATTTCAGCAATCGAGTGAGCTTATCTACATAAGTACAGTAGCAAGATGTCCGCTGGCCACCTGCTTACTGTAGGTGTAATGAGGTCGATTATAAGGTGTACCAAGATGGGCTTAGCAACCTCAGTTTCGTAAGTCTTAGTTGATTTCTGCCGTGCGCAGTAGTCGGTCGAGAAATTCCACTGTGCACTGACGTCAGCAACTGAAGGCATGTATGACGCGTTGCGCATGCGCAGTGAGCGCGTTTTGCCGATACAGCTGATTCCACCTCACAGGAAGTGACGCAGGTTGCCCATTCTGCCAGGTTGCTCATTTTGTCAGAACACCGGCCAATGATTGACCGCTGGTACCCGCTGATTGTTTATGTAAACAATACAGACCTCTGTCCTGTCAGCGGGGATGTGCTGGTTTTTGTTTTTCTGCAAAGCAGGGAATAAAAACTGGCACATCTCTTAGTAAAGGTAGCACATATTCCACACATGAACACTGGTTAGGCACACCTTTAACCCTTTGATCACCCTAGATGTTAACCCCTTCAGCCAGTGTCATTAGTACAGTGACAGTGCATATGTTTTAGCACTGATCACTGTATTAGTGTCACTGGTTCCCACAAAGTGTCATTAATGCCGCGTACACACGAGCGGATTTTTCGACTGGACTGGTCCGACGGACCGAGTCCGGCGGACAATTCGATCGTGTGTGGGCTTCATCGGACCTTCAGCGGACTTTTCCGGTCGAAAATCTGACGGAGTTTAGATTTGGAACATGTTTCAAATCTTTTCGACGGACTCGAGTCCGGTCGAAAAGTCCGCTCGTCTGTACGCTAGTCCGACGGACGAAAACCCACGCTAGGGCAGCTATTGGCTACCGGCTATGAACTTCCTTATTTTAGTCCGGTCGTACGTCATCACGTACGAACCCGTCGGACTTTGGTGTGATCGTGTGTAGGCAAGTCCATTTGTTCGGAAAGTCGGAAGTCTGCCGAAAGTCCTTCGGATAGACCGTCAGACCAGTCCAGTCGAAAAGTCCGCTCGTGTGTACGCGGCATTAGAGTCAGATTGTCTGCCATACTATCACAGTCCTGCTATAAATACTGATCGCTGCCATTGCTACTATAATTAAAAAAAAAAACAGCATATATACCATAGTTAGTAGATGTTATAACATTTGCGTAAACCAATCAATATATGCCTATTTTTTTACCAAAAATATGTAGCAGAATATATTTTGGCTTGAATTTATAAAGAAATTTTGATTTTACATTTTTTATTGGTTATATTTTGTAGCAGAAAGTAAAACAATTGGGCTTTTTTTCCCCCAAATTTTTATTTTTTGTTAATAGCTAAAAAAAAACTGTGGTGGGTGATCAATACCACCAAGAGAAAGCTCTATATGTGGGAAAAATGATATAAATGTAATTTGTGTACAGCATTGCATGACCACGCAATTGTCAGTTAAAGTAATGCAGTGTCAGAGTGGAGGTCTCCTGTGGGAATTTTTGCCTGGAAGGGGGTGGGGGATTGTTGTTTTATACTTGCTTTTTGTTGTTTTAAAACCCTGCATGGCGAACAATTTTGTTTTTTACTTTTATTTTCTACTTTATGCATTACCAATAAAAAGAAAAATAAAATAAAAAAAGTACCGCAGTGTCAAAAAGCACAAAAGGACCTGGTCATGAAGGGGGGTAAATCTTCCAGAGGACAGGTGGCAATACAATCTTTTATTGTATTATTATGTATTATAATAAATAAATAAACAAAAAATAAATTATGTATTGTTTTATTATTATTTTATTTATTATGTATTGTATTATTATGTATGCATCTACAATAAAACTGTATTCTCATCCTTGTTCATGTAGTTACATTGTACATTGCTGTACTTTCAGGCTATGCTGGCATCAGTTTCCATTTCTTTTCTAACAGGTGGATTGGAGACTCTTCTATTTCTTGTTGTACTGGAAGCTCTTCTATAATTGCTGTTTTTACAATTTTTTTTGTGAATGGAATTCAAAAAGTTGAAGAACTTCATTCTTCTTTAACATAGAAAGCCTTGATGAAAAAAGAAAGGTCTTTTTTTTTTTTTTTTTTTCTTTTTGCCATCTGTGTCTAATGCCGCGTACACACGGTCAGACTTTTCGGCTACAAAAGTCCGACGGACGCCGATGGACCAAATCCGGCGGACAATCCGATCGTGTGTGGGCTTCATCGGACCTTCAGCGGACTTTTCCAGTCGCAAATCTGACGGACTTTAGATTTGGAACTTGCTTCAAATCTTTACGTCGTAACTCCGCCGGACCCAGAAATCCGCTCGTCTGTATGCTAGTCCGACGGACAAAAAACGATGCTAGAGCAGCTATTGGCTACTGGCTATCAACTTCCTTTTTTTAGTCCGGTGTACGTCATCACGTACGACTCCGTCAGACTTTTGTGTGATCGTATGTAGGCAAGTCAGTTCGTTAGAAAGTCCGCCGCAAGTCCGCCAAAAGTCCGTCGAAAGTCTGTCGGACGGGCTGTCGGACTTTTGTAGCCGAAAAGTCCGACCGTGTGTACGCCCCGTAAGGCTGGATTCACACTGCATTTTTAGTGCTTTTTGCATTTTGCAGATTTGCACTACAGAATGTGTTCCATAGGAAATCATATTAAAGTGGTTGTAAACCCATTACAACCACTTTAACCTACAGATAAGCCTAGATTAATTCTTACCTGTAGGTGCAAGAAATATCTCCCAAACCTAATAGGTTTAGGAGATATTTGCAAAAATAGCGGCACCGATGTCTATGGCGCATGCGCCGTAGACATCGGGCGCAGGCACACTGAGCGTGCCGTTATTAACGGCGATCATGCCGTTAGTGGCGGCACCAGCACGCATGCGCGGGAGTGACGTCATCGTGGCCAGTCACAGTGCCGGAGCCGCGATACCCGGAAGTCACTCCGGGATAGATGGCGGCGTCGGAGGAGGCGAACGAGGGCCGATGCCGGGGCTTCGATCTCAGGTAAGTAATTGATAATGAGCTAGTATGCTATGCATACTAGCTCATTATGCCTTTGTCTTGCAGGGTGTATTTTTTTTTCAGAGGCTTTACTTCCTCTTTAAATGTTCTGTAGTGCAAATCTGCAAAATGCAAGAAGCACTAAAAATGCATAAGTGTGAATCCAGCCTTATTAGGTGTAACGAGCCCCTTGCTCGCTCGGTTCTACTCTCCCGACACTCCTCCTGCTCATATTACTCTAACAATACAGCTGTAACCTAATTAACCTAATTAACATGAACTAATTAACTAATCCCTTTAGACAGCCTAGATGACTCAGACATGACCTTTAGGCCAGACTGGCCGTCTTGTAGTTCAGAAAATCCAATCAACATTATCACAATCAACATAGATTCTTCTTCACACAATAGCAGAGTTAATTAACACAAACAACAATGGGGATCTAATGACTCTTAGATCCCATATTATAGACTTATTTACAATACACATTTTAGCAGACAACAGACAGACAGGTGCTGGAATTTACATCAGCATCTCCTAACAGTATCTGTCCCAGCATTATGAATCAGCCACTATTCCAATATGGCAAATCCAGGGTCCCCAGAGTCTGTGTGTCCTGGGGGACCAGGACCCGAATCCACAGTAATACCACCTCAAGGGTCCCCAGGCATACAGCTCACAAAGAGCACCGTTCCCCCAAATGCAAGGGCCCCCGATCGATCGGCAAGAGGCTAGCATACAGTCCCCTCCAAAAGTCTCTCTCCCGGCTAGGTCTGTCACATTTCTCCCCTTTCGGCAGGAGACTAACACAGGAGGAGACCCCAGACGGGTTGACTCCGAAGTTAGTCAGTAGTTCCAGTCCTCTAATGCCTGTACCCACACAGTACCCCAAACAAATTGTTCTAATCAGAGTATTACTCACCCAGCCAACCTCTGCCTCTCTCAGAGAACATATCTGCCACTGGGGAGAGGCCTGGACTGGCCCTTCTCCCTGGAGTCCTTTCTGCCGCTGGAGAGAAGACAGGGTGTCTGGGCTCACTCCGTCATGCTGTTGGGGATCTGGGCCGACTGCCCAGCATCCCTGGGGTATACAGGTGGAGACTGAAGTCCCATCCACCTTCACAGGACATCCATCCTCTGTTAGTTGAGGGCAGAGTCCAGCAGTACTTCTTTCTGCTGGAAACCCCACACCATCTGCTCCGGCTAACTGTTGGGGAGGGACGACGAACACCTCCTCTCCCTTCTCCCCCTGTATCCTGATCTGCTGCTGGGAAGTGACCACCTCCTTTTCACCCTGAGCCTCCGAAACCGCCGCAGGTGTAGGGCGGAGATCTTGGACCCTCTGTCCGGTTGCCAGCGCTTCAGCTGGGGAAGTTCCTTGTAACTTCACAGATACTTCTGTTGGTGCTGGGCAGAGCATAGTGAAGTTTAGCCCTAATAACAGCTCCTCTTCTGCTGGAGGCTCACAAGGTTGTTCTTCCTCAGCAGAAAAGTCTATCATATCCCCTGTCTCTGCAACTGGTGTCTGGGGATAAAGGTTCACCATCTCCTCTCCGTGGAACACAGAAGATGCTATCAGTGCTGGGCAGAGGTTAGCAGAGCTCTGCCCTGTTGTCAGCACTTCAGGTTTGGGGATGGCAATCTTCAGATTTTCCACTGCCGATTCTCTGGCATTCTGCTGGACAGGCACATTCCTCCATCCAAGATCATCCAATGCAGAAACAGGTTTATCAAGGTCAGTCAGCACTTGCTGCATCCGCCATAAGACCTCCGCCTCCATAGCTGCGGGGGGAGGTTGGCAAAGCACACCGTTACTCTGCCACATTGTCAACTCTTCAGCCAGGATTTCAGAGTTGTCAACTGGTATTTCATGATAGTCCCAGGCAAAGGAAGCACCACCCTGCTGCTGAGCAGAGTCTAACAGCTGTTTGTAGGCGATCTCCAACTCCCATTCCTGAACGGCCAGAAACTCCAAATCTTCCAGTGCCCAGTGCACTTCTGAGACATTCAGTCTCCGCTCTCTGTGCTTCATTATTTCCTCCAAATGCCACTCCCAAAGTCAGGGTCCCTGGACAGCCTCCAGTATAACAATCCCAGGCCATTGTAGTCAAAGCCTTCTGTGGGGCTGTCATCCGCTGTCCATGGGCACACTTGGGCTACATACCACTGGAGGGCTCTGTAGCTCTCGTGCAACCACATTTCTGCCCGGATCAGCCTGCTTAACTCGGCTGTCCACTCCTGGTTCGGCTGTTCCCCCAAAAACAGCATTCGCACTTCATAGTGCGACCAGTACCTCACATGGATGGAGGGGAGAACTTTTCCCTGGTGTCGCTGTTCACGGGCTAGCGCTTCCTTCCAGAGTTCACAGCGGATAGAATCAAATCATCCTAGCAGGACCTGTTCTGATACTGGTCCTCTGTGCTGTATCTCCTTCTCTCGCAACCTCCTTCTGAATTCCTCATCCATGGTGGCTGGTATCTCTCCTCTCCTGCTATCCTGCTACCTTGGATCCAGGTGATGGTTTGGATGTGTTCACGGCAAGGAAGCACGATCCCACCATTCCCTCCACGGCTCTCAAGTAAGTCTTTCAGCGTGGCTCTCCTGCAGGCTGGTTTGGAGTGTCCCAGTAACTGGAGAGCAAATCCCACGGCTGCCAACCAATGTAACGAGCCCCTTGCTCGCTCGGTTCCACTCTCCCGACACTCCTCTGCTGCTATAGAATCAGACTGCAGATTGCAACATCTGATTGCTTGGTCATCCGATGCTCCAGGAATAGAACTACAGCTCTGTGCCGTTCTAACCCAGTTGTGATAGCTCAGAACAAATACCAGGCAGGCTGTATGTAAGTTCAACCAGGAATCTCTCTTTATTGACAGGAATACAGTCTTATTTATACAATAAAAGAGGAGGTGCAGACCTCCTGCTCATATTACTCTAACAATACAGCTGTAACCTAATTAACCTAATTAACCTAATTAACATGAGCTAATTAACTAATCCCTTTTAGACAGCCTAGATGACTCAGAGTTAATTAACACAAACAACAATGGGGCTCTAATGACTCTTAGATCCCATACTATAGACTTATTTACAATACACATTTTAGCAGACAACAGACAGACAGGTGCTGGAATTTACATCAGCATCTCCTAACAGTATCTGTCCCAGCAATCCCCCACTGGTTCACACCTATGCAGGCTTCAGTTTGCATATTCCAGGTGCATTTTGCGTTTTTTTCAATACACGTTTTTGATCCATTGAAGTCTATGGAACCAAAAACCAGAAGAAAGTCCCTGGCCCTTTTCCATAAAATGCACAGGTGTGAACGTGATCCATAGGAAACTATGTTAAATGGACTGTGGTGTTTCTGCAAAACTGGAAAACGCACAAAAAAAATGCATAGGTGTGAACCAGGCCTCAGGGTGATCACACACATTACAATCTGATTGCACAATCTTCTTTTTAAAGCAGACCCTAAGGCTGGATTCACACCTATGCATTTTTAGTGCGTTTTGCATTTTTGCAGATTTGAACTACAGAACGTGTTCCATAAGAAACCATGTTAAATGGACTGTAGTGCAAATCTGCAAAATGCAAAAAGCACTAAAACTGCATAGGTGTGAATCCAGCCTTAAAGGGGTTGTAAACCCTTGAGGTTTTTCACCTTAATGCATTCTATGCCCCCCCCCCAAGCCCCCCTTTTACTTACCTGAACCTGATCTTTCCAGCGACGAGAACGAGACCAGCAACTCGCAGCCATTGGCTCCCACTCCTGTCAATCAAATCCAATGATGCGGGAGCCAGGGGGGCGGGCCGAGTCCTGCTGTCTTTGTCTATGGACGCAGCAGCAGGACACAGGAGCACACCCGCACGAGTGCCCCGAGGGAGAGCGGCTCTCTAAGGGGGCACCCGAGAAGAGGAGGAGCCAGGAGCGTCGCTGAGGGACCCCAGAAGAGGGGGATCGGGCCCGCTCTGTGCAAAACCAACTACACCAGTGGTTCTCAACTCCTGTCCTCAGGACCCACTAACAGGCCAGATTTTAAGTATTGCTTTGCGGTGATGCAGACCAGAATACTGCAATCACTGAGCAGCAAATTATATTACCTGTGATGTGTTTTGGTTATCTTGCAAACCTGGCCTGTTGGTGGGTCCTGAGGACAGGAGTTGAGAATCACTGAACTACACAGTGGAGGTAAGTATGACATGTTTTAAAAAAAAAAAAAAAAACAAACCTTTACATATCCTTTAAAGCAGACAAGTTTAAAAACTCTCAACCAAAAATGTAATATATTGCAGTTTACCAATCATTAGGTTGGCCGGCCAGCTGGTCGTATCACCCCCCGACCCGCCGGTCGGTCAGTCAGGAGTCGGGGCACCGCACTTACCCCATCTCATGTGCAGCATTCCGAGCTGAGTCCCCTCCTGGCGCCCAATCCAATCTCCTTTCAGCCAATCGCATGACAGGTCTCAGGACCCGCTTCCTGATTGGCCGGGAAGAAAATCAGTGTGACAATAGTGATTATTCATTTGCTTTTGTCACACAACTGGATGGGCTTGGGGCGCAATGTTCTGCACCCCAAGCCCACCCTTTTTTGAAGCCTATTAGAGCCTCTGATGAGGTTCTTAAAAAAAATAAAAACCCCAGTTGGAACCCATGCGTCTGGCGCCATGCATTTTGATCAAGGGGCCAGACACATGGATGGGGGGGGGGGGCCCGTGCGCCCCCTGATGGAAAGCCCGCCACTGATGGCCAGTAACACACCTCCTGTATTAGAGCGCCCCCACTCTGGATGAAGGAGCACAGGGGACACCTTTGGACAGCAACATTATCAGTCTGGGGGAGGGCTATAATAGTGGCACTGGAGGAGGGGGGGCGGAGCAAATTGACAAAGGACTGAAGTTCCTCTTTTACCCCTTGCTGGCGCCGCACCCTGGTCCTAAATTCCGAGAGGTGGAGTCGAGCTTTCTGATTGTGCAAACTGCTCTGATCCATTCTTGATGAACATATATGTGCAGCGGCTTTGTGTTAAAGCGGGGTTCCACCCAAATTTTGAACAATATCTGTATGTATTCTCTTCCTTGCCTAGATGCTGACATGCCGTTTAAAAAAATTTAAATCGCCGTAATTACCTTTTATTTTTCTATTCTTCTTTGCACTTCCTGGTTCTCCTCCCGTGGGAGTAGGCGTGTTTCTAGCCTCTCCCAGACT
Source organism: Aquarana catesbeiana (assembly GCF_042186555.1). Lineage (NCBI taxonomy): Eukaryota > Metazoa > Chordata > Amphibia > Anura > Ranidae > Aquarana > Aquarana catesbeiana. Next base: position 29,098,982 of record NC_133330.1, read on the forward strand.
CCTGGGAGCTAGTCTCAGGCTTCCCAGGATGCCACTGAGCATGTGCGGGAACGAGTAGTGAATGCTGGGAGCACAGCATTCACCACATCCAGGAAATAAATGCTTGTGGGCTTCAAATGCCCACAATGAAGATGGAAACCGCCTGCAGTGAATAATATAAGTTATTCTTTCCGACGAAATCTGACACAGGCGGACATATTACACACAATATGTGAGTATGTAATGCTGAGAAGAAAAGTTTGTGAATGAACTCAAAAAAAAAAAAAACGATAGATAGGTGGACCCCCGCTTTAAAGAGGAACTGCAGTCTGCTCACATAATTTGTAATAAACACATATTTGCCATTCTGAAGCTTCCCTCCATCCACTCTGCATATTATTTTATAAATACTATGATTCTGTACTTGCCAAATATGCTGCAGAAATCTCCCTCCACTGAGTCTGCCTGCAGCCATTTTAACTGTGGGCAGCTGAAGCTGCTGCCTGTTCACTTCCTGGATTTACACAGACACACAGAGGCACACCTCCAGCTCTGCAGCTCTCATTGGCCCTCTTATGACTCATCCCCCCTCCCTTCCTGGCAAACTCATGAGAGTGATAGAGAGAGAGCTGTGCATGGTGTCATAAGCCTAGGCTAATGGCCAGACAATAAAAAGGAAGTGGGCTGTATAAAGTATTTACTGGCAGAAAAAAAAATGTTTTACTATCCAAAGTTAAAACAACAACAAGGGAAGAAGATTTAATAGATGGAAAGTTGAAAAAATGATGGAAGGTCCAATTTAAAGCCCACCAGCTGCATATAAAAGCCTTCAGCCATCAAGAACAAGTTAATTTACCAAAACGATGCAATTTGAGGGCGAATGTAAACAATCCCATCAGTTTGTGTTTAACCGCTTCTGGACTGCCCCACGCATACTGTATGTACTGCGGCAGGGCGGCCCTTTAGCGCGAAAACACGTACCTGTGCGTGATTTCATTTCCTGGGTCTGGGGGCGCGTGAGCGCCTTCCACCACCAGCTGTGTTTGGACACAGCGGGAGCCAATCAGCAGGTCCGGCTGACTCGATGTCTGCTGGGACCCGCCGATCATTCTCTGTCACAGATCGCCGTTCTGTGACAGGAGAAGACAGAGATCCTGTGTTTCTGCTAAGCAAGAACACGGATCTCTGTCTTCTTACAGTACAAGCACCTCCCCTACAGTTACACAGCACCCCCTAGGGGACACAGTGAACCCTTTGATCACCCCTGATGTTAACCCCTTCCCTGCTGGTGTCATTAGTATAATGACAATGTATATTATTTAGCACTGATCACTGTATTGGTGTCACTGGTCGCAAAAAAAGCGTCACTTAAAGAGAAGTTCCACCCGAGGTCCAGTAAAAAAATAAAATAAAATAAAAGTCAGCAGCTACAAATACTGCAGTTGCTGACTTTTAATTGCACACTTACCTGTCCCAGGGTCCAGCGATGCGGGGGTTTGAAACCCCGCGCGTCTCCCCCTCCGTTCAGCGGCGCCGGCATTGCAACTGTGGGCGCCGGGCTGTGGCTTCACAGCCTGGCACCCACTGCGCATGCGCGAGTGGCGCCGTGCGCCGTGATTGGCCGCTCAGTCACCTGGGACCTGTAATAGGTCCCAGATGATTGACAGGAGGGAGCAGAGCTGAGCCCTTCCTGTGCCGAGGGGGAAGTGATGTCACCAGCCCAGGCACTGGAAGAGGCAGACTACGAGGGACCACCTAGCAACAGGCATTTAGAGGTGAGTAAAAAAATATCCAAATTTTTTTTTTGTATTTTTTTTTTAATTTTTCATGTAGTTTTTTTTTTTGGGTGGAGCCCCACTTTAAGCCCCGTACACACGATCGGACTTTCCGGCGGGAAATGTTGGATGTGAGATTGTTGGCGGAAAGTCCGACCGTGTGTACGCTCCATCGAACATTTGTTGTCTGACTTTCCGCCAACAAATGTTGGATGGCAGGTTCTCAAATTTTCCGCGGAACAAATGTCTGTTGTCGGACTTTCTGAGCGTGTGTACTCAAGTCCGTCAGACAAAAGTCCAAAGTGCAAACACGTATGCTCAGAAGCAGAAGCGGTCGGTCTTGTAAACTAGCATTTGTAATGAAGAATTCACATTCGTGACACGGCAAATTATGAAATCTCCAAATGCAGCGCACAATTCTCTTCTTCTTTAATGGGATAATAATGAAGCTACTTTGCTGGTGATACTGATGGAGTTATTGCAAACGAATTTTCAAAGGCTTTTTTTTTTTTCTAGTGATATCAAGAACAATATTATTATGCTTTATTTTATTTTTTTGGCCAAGTTACCACAACGCCATTATCACGTAGTTTTTAAGATCAAAGATACAACTATGTTGGTGTCCCTTGTCAATTTTGCATTGTATTTTTTAAATGTAACTGCCGACTCCCAAACTGTCATTTGAAGTAAAACACATAGCCAAGTATTATTCTACACAATTTTTTTATTGTGCATTAAAAAAAAAAGAAAACAAATAAAATTAGACATGCTATCTGCCAATAGAAATTCACCAAAAAGTGCATTCTATGCATCCAAAAATATAGAAAATATAACAAATCAAATCATTATTATTCAACCAAAAAAATAATGTCAAAGCAATAACTCCAAGGCCAATAATAAATAACAAGTTATCTCCTCCGATTCCGCAACATGACTGGTTGGCGAACGGCCGTTCAGAAACGAACTGAAAAGCGCTAAATGAAAAACGCGAAAAGAAAAGCGCAAATCAACACTCAGCAAACTTCTACTAACATGAAAGTAGCAAAAGGAGCACAAAGGGTGGCGCTAAAGAGCTGAAAAACCACGTAGTACGTCTAGTAGTACGTCACTATTTTCGTAATTGTTGGCCAACATTTGTGTGGCCGTGTGTATGCAAGACAAGTCTGAGCCAACGCCCTTCGGACAAAATTTTGTTGTCGGAAAGTCCGATCGTGTGTACGGGGCATTGGTATCAGATTTGTCTGCCGCTGCACTATCGCAGCCCCGCTATAAGTCGCTGATCGCCGCCATTACTAGTATAATAAATAAATACAAATTTCCATAAATCTATCCCATAGTTTGTAGACGCGACAACTTTTGTGCAAACCAATCAATATACGTTTCTTGGGGGGGTTTTGCCAAAAATATGTAGCAGAATACATATTGGCCTAAATTGATGAAATTTAAATTTTTACATTTTTTTGGGGATATGAATTATAGCAAAAGGAAAAAATATGTATATTTTTTTTAAATGTCTGACTTTTTTTTTTGTCTATAGCGCAAAAAATAAAAACTGCAGAGGTGATCAAATACCGCCGAAAGAAAAGCTCTGTTTGTGGGGGGGGGGGGAGGACATCAATATTTTTTGGGTACAGCGTCGCACGACCGCGCAATTGTCAGTTAAAGTAACGCAGTGACGTATCGCAAAAAAATGGCCTGGTCATGGGGGGGGATAAATCTTCCAGAGGTGACGTGGTTAATGGCATCACAAGTGCGTTTTTTGGTATGTTTTTTGCGCGTTCCTGCAACACCAAGAGGTGAATGGGGGGGAGGGGAGGACACAGACAGTAATATAAAACCTGACAGAGATTCCAACCCCTTCATTAAAATAAGATTTGCCTTTATATAATATCAGTGACTGTGGTTCTGGGATGTCTGCCCAGCTACAGAAGAAAACATCCTCCTCAGCAGGTGACCCCTCCCTTGTGAATAGAGGAAGAGTCACATCCAGTGGTCACATGACCTCTTTGTGTCCCTATACCCCCTCCCCCTCTATCAATACAGCCTGGGGCCCTTCTATGAGCCCCTTGTCGTGCAGCAGACACAATAAAACCCCCACATGGCCTCTTTTTGTTTTTTATGTCTTGAACAAGCGTCCCATCCGCCTCTCCACACCTGGCCCCAGGTAACATGGCGGCCAGGAGGTGACACAGCACGTCACATGACGCAGCCTTCTTCCCCCCCCGCCCCTCCGGGCGCGCTCCAATAGGCGTCCGGGAGGAGGGGGTGACGTCAGCTGCCTCATGACCGCTCGTCACTTCCGGTGGGCAGAGAAGGGTTAGCAGGGAAGGAAGCGGAGAGCATCGGAGGGCCCGGCGGACACTGACACCGGCCCCGGGGAACACACCGACACCACAGCTCTACACAGCGCCGGTAAGTGACCGGGGGAGAGACCTCCGCATCCCTGTGTGTACAACTCGCCCTTTCATCGGCCTGATGTGCCGTGTATACACCGGGGCCGTCATCCCCTCATAGAGGATACAACCCTTCCCCCACCCACCCCCATCCCCCTCACTGTGTCCTTCTATACAGAGAATACATCTTATAGTGCCGGGCCAGGCCTGTCCTCACCCCTGACACCCCAATACTCATCTCTGACACCCCAATACTCACCTCTGACACCCCAATACTCACCTCTGACACCCCAATACTCACCTCTGACACCCCAATACTCACCCCTGACACCCCAATACTCACCTCTGACACCCCAATACTCACCTCTGACACCCCAATACTCACCTCTGACACCCCAATACTCACCTCTGACACCCCAATACTCACCCCTGACACCCCAATACTCACCTCTGACACCCCAATACTCACCTCTGACACCCCAATACTCACCTCTGACACCCCAATACTCACCTCTGACACCCCAATACTCATCCATAGGCCTGTGCTCACCCCGTCACCCCCATACCCACCCCCTCTGTATCCTGGTAACCAATCCTCATCCATAGGCCTGTCCCTGGGGGGGGGGACCCCTTTATGTGCCCCCATCATCCTCATCCATAGGCGGGGGGGACCCCTTTATGTGCCCCCATCATCCTCATCCATAGGCCTGGGGGGGGGGCCCTATGTGCCCCCATCATCCTCATCCATAGGCCTGGGGGGGGGGCCCTATGTGCCCCCATCATCCTCATCCATAGGCCTGTCCCTGGGGGGGGGACCCCTTTATGTGACCCCATCATCCTCATCCATAGGCCTGGGGGGGGGGGCCCTATGTGCCCCCATCATCCTCATCCATAGGCCTGGGGGGGGGCCCTATGTGCCCCCATCATCCTCATCCATAGGCCTGGGGGGGGGGCCCTATGTGCCCCCATCATCCTCATCCATAGGCCTGGGGGGGGGGGGCCCTATGTGCCCCCATCATCCTCATCCATAGGCCTGGGGGGGGGGCCCTATGTGCCCCCATCATCCTCATCCATAGGCCTGGGGGGGGGGGGGCCCTATGTGCCCCCATCATCCTCATCCATAGGCCTGGGGGGGGGGGGCCCTATGTGCCCCCATCATCCTCATCCATAGGCCTGGGGGGGGGGGGCCCTATGTGCCCCCATCATCCTCATCCATAGGCCTGGGGGGGGGGGCCCTATGTGCCCCCATCATCCTCATCCATAGGCCTGGGGGGGGGGGGGCCCTATGTGCCCCCATCATCCTCATCCATAGGCCTGGGGGGGGGGGGCCCTATGTGCCCCCATCATCCTCATCCATAGGCCTGGGGGGGGGGGGGGCCCTATGTGCCCCCATCATCCTCATCCATAGGCCTGGGGGGGGGGGGCCCTATGTGCCCCCATCATCCTCATCCATAGGCCTGGGGGGGGGGGGCCCTATGTGCCCCCATCATCCTCATCCATAGGCCTGGGGGGGGGGGGGCCCTATGTGCCCCCATCATCCTCATCCATAGGCCTGGGGGGGGGGGGCCCTATGTGCCCCCATCATCCTCATCCATAGGCCTGGGGGGGGGGCCCTATGTGCCCCCATCATCCTCATCCATAGGCCTGGGGGGGGGCCCTATGTGCCCCCATCATCCTCATCCATAGGCCTGGGGGGGGGGGCCCTATGTGCCCCCATCATCCTCATCCATAGGCCCGTTCCTTGGGTGGACCCCTTTATGTGCCCCCATCATCCTCATCCATCGGCCTGTCCCTGGGGGGGGGGACCCCTTTATCCATGCAATGTATTATGCATATATATTTTCATTCTCCATCTTTTGTCACTGTATACATATATATGTAGGTGCCTTTTTATCATTTGTATTACTTTTCAGCTATTATCACTACAAATATAATATAATCTCATCATTTCCAGCATCTGGCTTGTTTCTGGGAGGGGAGACTACACACTGGATCCCGATGACCCCCAACCCCCCCCCCCCTCCCCACACAATGTGTGGATTTGATTTAAATCACTAGTAAAAAGGTTGATTTAAATCAACTCGATTTTAAATCATAATTTTTAAAGAGCAACTGTCATCTCTGTCCCGCAGAGACTCCTCCTCTGACCCGCTGTTGACTCCCCGACAGTTCCATTCACTTTAATGGGACGGCTGGTGATGTGGCAGTGACACAACAAGGTGAGAGACGTGGCAGCAGCAGGTGATTGGATGCCCGCTAACAGGCGCTGCCATGATGGATCTGAAATTACAGGTGCTCTTTAAAATGTAAGAAATCATTCTTGCTGGTAGTTAGAATCTTTAATATTTGCAAACAAAATGAAGGTTTCCTATTTAGAATAATAAGCTGTCAGGTTAGTAAAAAAAGCGATATCAGAACTGATCCAATCATACAGTTTGTAGTGTACATAGATTTGCAAAACAATGGGATAAAGGAATATTCCCTCTTATCTCCTGGTTACTGTGAAATTGTCTGAATACATCAATACAGTGCATGTTCTTTCAGCTTGCATTCATTGAATGAGTTTACCAAAAATGTAAATATTGCAGAATATACAGCCTCATGCTACATAACTGAGCTCCATTTAATGCTGAACAATCTAAGTTATTAATGTATCTTTAATAGAAAACTATCTTTTTAGATTTTTACTCAGAAAACATTTTATTAAAGTAAAATTTGTTAAAAATCAAAAATTGGCTTCAAATCAAAAACTTATTTATATATATATATATATATCTTAAAAAAAATCATTTTCATCCACCCTGCCCCCCTCTCCTGTATATGTAATACATCATATAGCTTCCTCCATCTATCCCGGTGTATATATAATAAACACTATTGATGTTGAGATCTCTTTGATGTATTCTAATCTCTGTAATTTGTAGCACAGTCCGTTTTCCTTGCCCAGGGACTCTGTACCCTGATAACCCTCCATATTTATTTATATTAGTTTTATCCAGCCCAGGACACCCCCGCTGTGTTCAATGCCGGCTGCATTGTATCCGAACAATCTTCTGTATTAGGCGTTGTATAATTTCATCCTTCCACCCGGTCCCAGGACACTTCCATGTGTCTTCTGATGACCCTCCTCTATTCTTTATATCCCTCTGTTCTGTCCTGGCATCCGATGTGTTGTATCCTCTGAGTTGTATAAGCCTCATCCTTTTCGCCATGTTCTGGGTTCCCTTTCAAGATATCCTCACAATGCATTATATGATATGTTATTCATACTATAACTTGATCTAGCTAAAAAAAAAAAAAAAAAAAAAAAAAAAAAAAACCTGTTTGTCCCAGAATCAATTTCACTGAGTTCTAATAGCACCGGTTAAAAACAAACATTTTATTATGTTGCAACTTACCAATTCTAGATGTGATGGTTGCATTTTTGTTTCCCTTTTTTTTTTTTTTTTTTTTAATTTTCATTTAGACTTGCTTTCTGTTTTTAAAAGCACAAGCTCTCCTGCAGAATTTATTGGTGTACATGGATGAGACCAACCACTTAACACTGACAGGAGAGCTTACAATTCTCAGCTTTTATTCATGCAAAACCTTTATTCCAAAAGGAAAAAAGTTTGCTATAACAGGTTATAAAGTGTAAGCTGGTGTTTGGCTTCAGTTTGTTAGTGTATCTAAATTTGCTAATCCATCTAACACTCCCCTCCCTCTAGACCAGGGGTCTCAAACTGGCGGCCCTCCAGCTGTTGCAAAACTACAAGTCCCATCATGCCTCTGCCTGTGGGATTCATGCTTGTAACTGTCAGCCTTGCAATGCCTCATGGGACTTGTAGTTTTGCAACAGCTGGAGGGCCACCAATTTGAGATCCCTGCTCTAGACCAATGCTTCTCACCTTCGGTCCTCGGGACACACCAACAGGCCTGGTTTTAAGTATTACTTTGGGGAGATGCAGACTAGAATACTGCAATCACTGAGCAGCAAATTATATCACCTGTGATGTTTTTCAGTTATCCTGCAAACCTGGCCTTGTTGGTCCTGAGGACAGGAGTTGAGAACCACTGCTCTAGACCGGGGGTCTCCAAACTTTTTAAACAAAGGGCCAGTTTACTGTCCTATAGGGTTTAGGGGGGCCGGACTGTGGCCAGTGTGAGTAGAAAATGTCCCGGCATCAGTGGGAGTAAGCAGTGCCCCATTGTTGGCAATACCAGAAGGAATAGTGCCCCATTGTTGGTATCAATGGGAGGAATAGTGCCCCATTATTGGTCATAGCAGAAGGAATAGCGCCCCACTAATGGTGTCAGTGGGAGGAATGGTGCCTCATCATTGGTGTCAGTTGGAGGAATATTGTCCCAGGGGCCAGATAGAAGCAAGCAAAGGGCCACTTATAGCCCCCAGGCCGCAGTTTGGAGATCACTACTCTAGACTGACAATGCTGCTGTCCAATGGTGTGCCCCCTGTGTGCCTTCATCCAGAGTGGGGGCACTCTAATACAGGAGACGTTACTGGACAGTTCACCAGGGAAAAAAAGCTTAAAAAAAAAAACTAATGCAGCCACCACATCTAATGATAGGTAAGCTGCAATATATTACATATTTGGTGTTTGGGTTTTATTCCGCTTTAAGAATTCAGAAGGGCAGTGTGTGCCCAACACACAAAGTGTCAGCATAGCCGTACCTGTGTATATAGGTACATGGTTAGTCTGAGAAATGACACACATTCAAGTTCAACCAATAGGAACAGTTTAAAAATAAATACGCTCATGACCCCCATATACAAAACCCTAGGCCCACAGTTAATCTAGAGCAGGGGGTCTCCAAAATTTTGAACAAAGGGCCAGTTTGCTGCCTTTTAAGTTTTTTAGGGGGGCTGGACTATGGCCAATGAGAGTAGAAAATGCCCTCGAATGGAGTAAACCATGCCATGGACTTTGTGGTCAGTGGGAGTAAAAAATGTTTTACACCATTGGTGTCAGTGGGAGGAAGAGTGCCCTATAAATGGTGTCAGTGGGAGGAAGAGTGCCCTATAAATGGTGTCAGTGGGAGGAAGAGTGCCCTATAAATGGTGTCAGTGGGAGGAAGAGTGCCCTGTAAATGGTGTCAGTGGGAGGAAGAGTGCCCTGTAAATGGTGTCAGTGGGAGGAAGAGTGCCCTGTAAATGGTGTCAGTGGGAGGAAGAGTGCCCTGTAAATGGTGTCAGTGGGAGGAAGAGTGCCCTGTAAATGGTGTCAGTGGGAGGAAGAGTGCCCTGTAAATGGTGTCAGTGGGAGGAAGAGTGCCCTGTAAATGGTGTCAGTGGGAGGAAGAGTGCCCTGTAAATGGTGTCAGTGGGAGGAAGAGTGCCCTGTAAATGGTGTCAGTGGGAGGAAGAGTGCCCTGTAAATGGTGTCAGTGGGAGGAAGAGTGCCCTGTAAATGGTGTCAGTGGGAGGAAGAGTGCCCTGTAAATGGTGTCAGTGGGAGGAAGAGTGCCCTGTAAATGGTGTCAGTGGGAGGAAGAGTGCCCTGTAAATGGTGTCAGTGGGAGGAAGAGTGCCCTGTAAATGGTGTCAGTGGGAGGAAGAGTGCCCTGTAATCGGTGTCAGTGGGAGGAAGAGTGCCCTATAATCGGTGTCAGTGGGAGAATTGGCTCCCCATTTCTGATATCACTGGGAGGAATAGTGCCTCAAGGGTCAGATAAAGGCAAGCAAAGGGCTAGATCAGTGTTTGGAGACCCCTTATCTACAGAATTGGTCTCAAAACTTTCCAAGCAAAGGGCCCAGTTTACTGTCCTTCTGGTGGGCCTGACTGTGACCGTTGGGAGTAGAAAAGTGCCCGATCAGTTTTAATGGGATAAATAGTGCCCCATTCTCGCTATCAATGAGGAGAATAGTGTCCCATCATTGGTGTCAGCTGGTGGAATAGTGCCACAAGGGACAAATCTGGCCCCCGGGCCGCAGTTTGGAGACCACTGATCCTAGCGGAAGGCAAAGAAAACCCTGATAAAGCGCAGCCCAACAAGGGAAAAATTCCTTCCTGATTTCTAAGGCAATCGGATATTCCTGGATCTGCAATCTCTGATGTTATAAATTATAAATGTTAATATCTAGTAATATTCTGTGCTTGTAGGAATCCATCCAGCTTTCTTTAATCAAATCTGTTCTATTCACATTCCATTCCGTCTAATTCTCCTCCTTTCTTTGTGTCCAGAATTTGCTGAGCTGATATTTCTTTATCTTTCAGTTCTTTCCATTGTTCTGTTGAGGTGTAATCATTTATCAATAAACTAACAAGTCCTCTTACATTGTCCTTCTCCTTCACCAAACTTGTATGTCTCCGGACTCACCCACATATGAAATGTTACTTTCAATTTCTCTTCTCTTGCTATGTTGGGGGAGATGTGTTTTTTTTTTTTTTTTTTTGGTATACATTGTTGCTGTATGACGGTAATACACTGCAGCACACAATGTTTTTTTTTTAATTTTTTTTTTTCTCCTGGGTAATGGTCTGTGAATATTTGTAAATGTGTAATTGACACAGGGTGGCCTGTGTCACAGCTAATTGAATTTGTATCACAAGAACAATGCTTCTGTCATGTCTCCCCTCCCCCCCCCTCCTATTCAGCACTATGGTCCTTGCTACCCCCCCCCCCCCCTCCCCCAATATGTGCATTTCACTTTATTTACTGTGTTGCTTCGTTTGCACCTCCCTAACATCTGTGTGTTCTGCTTCCAGAGCAAATACTTAGTCTGCAAGTGAGACAGTCCTGTCTGTTTTTAAAGATTGTGCTTTTATATTGAACTTTCATTTTCCTTTTTGGGCTGTTATTTTATCAGCTGTAAGGGTGGATGTAGCTCAATTCCAGCTGATTAGTAAAGTACGTAGATCACACAAGAAGTGGAATTACATTGCATCTGAGAACTCGGTGCCGGTGTTCCGTTGAGAAATGTCTTTATTTATTTTAGGTACTTATATAGCGCCGTCAATTTACGCAGCGCTTTACATATACATTGTACATTCACATCAGTCCCTACCCTCAAGGAGCTTACAATCTAAGGTCCCTAACTCACATTCATACGTACTAGGGACAATTTAGACAGGATCCAATTAACCTACCAGCATGTCTTGTGGGAGGAAACCGGAGTACCCGGAGGAAACCCACGCAGGCACAGGGAGAACATGCAAACTCCAGGCAGGTAGTGTCGTGGTTGGGATTCGAACCAGCGACCCTTTTTACTGCTAGGCGAGAGTGCTAACCACTACACCACTGTGCCGCCCCATCGAAAAATTCCTCCGATGGGTCTGCGCAGTACGCAACGTCACTCCAGCTGATATGTTGATTAGTTGGCGTGACGTCAACATGGCGCAGATCGTCAGAGGCCGATAAAGATATAAATTGTCAGATTCTGTCTCACTGTTGCGCGGTGGATTTTGGCTGTGTCTAAGGGCGGGTTAAAACGCACGCAAAACACACAACCCGCCCCGACGATCTGTGCATGTGCTGTGTTGACGTCATGCCAGCCGATTAACATATCGCATAGAGTGACGTTGCGTACTGCACATGCGCAGACCTATCAGAGGCATTTTTTGAGTGCATTCTCTATAGCACCAGGACAAGAGGTCATCTAGAGCCCAGGGCGAACGTGCAAAACTCTGCCGCCCCCTTCAAGATGTATAAGCATTTTGTGTCAAGATTCCCCTCACAAAAAAACACTGAGCACTTATCTGCATGCTTGCCCCCTAAGCATAAATTCCCCCTCCTCCCAGTACAAATCTGTCCCCCTGCTGAAATCCTTCCTCTCAGCACAAATTTTTGTCCCCCACCCAAAAAAATAAATTACTCCTCCCAGCACAAATCCTCAATTTCCCTTCCTAGAACAATACTTCCCTCCTGCCGAACCCCAAATTCTCCCTTCCAACACAAATCCCCTTCCCCTCAATCTCCTTGTGGCACCCCCCACCACCTCACATGACACCATGGTGCCCAGGGCAGCCGTCCCTCCTGCCCACCCCTTTTCCCGGCCCTGTGAGAACTACAAACCTAAACACTATTTAAAAGACGTGTGTGTGTGTGTGTGTGTGTGTGTGTGTGTGTTTTTTAAGATTCAACTTTCCCCTAGGTGGATGCAACATGAGTCCCCCGACGCCTCTGAGACTGAAAACTGAGCGATCGAACGCTCAGTTCTCATAGCTCCGTGGGCAGAGAGCTGGTGACTGTCGGTGTCTGTACGCATGCTCACTGGGGAGCTGGGCTGTGGAGTGAGCAGCCGGCTCAGGCTCTCAGCGGCTTGCAGAGCCGTGTGCCGACTCCATTGTCACAATCTAGTCTGAATCGGCTCTGTGGCATCAGCTGACAACGAGCTTCAGCCCTCTGTCTGCTGAAAATGGGTCACAGGAGTGCAGAACTAACTGTGATCCACAGAAGTACAGCCAAATAAGCTTTGGCTGTACATCTCCCCCCCCCCCCTTTTTTTTTTTTTTTTTTTTTTTTTTTTAAATCTTCAAAGCAAACTCCCCCATCCATCTATCCAAGTCTCAATGCTTTGTTTTGCTGAAAAATCATTATGAAAATCATCCCCCTAGCATTCCTTGCTGTGACCATGTTGAGAAAGGGCAGATTATTCATGTAACATTTACTCCCTAGAATCCATTTGCCCTTATCTCGGGCATGGAGAAAACCCCTCCTCCCCTCCTGAAGACTCCTGTGATTTATGACATTTGCCTAGGCCTGGAAACCAGGAAGTAGCTGAATAAAAGGAAAGTAGCTCATATCACAAATCTATTTACTAATGCCAGCTGCATAAGGTTTAAAAATAGTCAATGTTGATTGAGAGAGTGAAGTTCCTATCTGAGTTTACCAGCTAAAGTATGTGTGATCCCAGTTAGGCCCCTTTCACACCTGTCCTGCGACCTGGGACTGCAAAGTCACATGACAAGTCGTACCCCATGATTTCCAATGAGTACCATTCATATCTGTGTTTTCTAGTCGCAGCAGCTTCAAAGTAATCCCTGTACTACTTTGGTCTGACTTTGATGCGACTTGATGTCCATAGACCTCAAGAATACACAGGCATTGCTTCAAATCACTGCAAAATCACACAACTTTCATGTCTTACAAGTGTGAAAGGAGCTTTACCCACTTTTGTGATTACTGTTTCTTGCCACAATGCTGAATTACAAGGGATAGGCAGCCCCTAGATTATGCAATTCTTTTATTTTTTATTTTTTCCTTCCACCACGGATGAAAGGAAAAAAAAAAGCTCAATCTCCCCATCAACACAGTCAATGTTGATGGGGAATGCCTCCCGCAGTGCTATTGTGTTCTGCCAGTGGGGGAGCCTTATCTGTCGGCTTTAGCTGCCGGCAGCGATTGAATGAAAAAAATCCAACAGGCTGGTTGTACTAAAGTCGATCGATTGGATCAACTTCAGTACAACCAGCTTACTCATAGGTGGATCGAATCTCAGCCGGTCCCTGCTGAACCAGCTGAGATTCGATCCATCTATGGCAGGCTTTATGGCACTTTCTCTGTTACAGGTGAGGGTGAGCCAGTACTAGATTCGTAGGGGGGAGGACGATGGGTTCGCTGTGTGCTTCTTTTTGTTACACCCCCCCCCTGATCTGCTGGGTATGGGGGAATGTGATCCTTCTCTGGCTCAATCATAATTTAACCTTGGGTCCGTGAAGAAACATGTGATCCTTCCCCTGCCTACCCATAATCCAGTGCCAGCTATGTGGGAGAATGCAAGTCTTTTACCTACCCATAATTCAGTGCCAGCTATGTGGGAGAATGCAAGTCTTTTACCTACCCATAATTCAGTGCCAGCTATGTGGGAGAATGCGAGTCTCTTACCTACCCATAATTCAGTATGGGTATGTGGAGGAACGTGTGTTTCTTGCCCTCCCTACCCATAATCCAGTTGCTGAGTTTTTGAGGGAACATGTGTTCCATCTCCTGCCTTATTGGTAAATATTGGACACTCTTGTATTGCGCATTTGTAGGTAAAACGGCACCGGAAAGTGGTTGCTGTATCTAAAATGTGACCTTCTCAAGAAGAGCCTTTACAATGATATACAATTATATTAAGAAGTAGGGTTGCACAGATACTAGTATCGGTACTCGTGCAAATACACTGATACCTGAAACCGATACTTTCAGGCTCGGGTCTCCCCAGTGTTAAAGCGATAGTAAATCCGCTGTTTTTTTTTTTTCCTCCCCTACACCTGTAAGGGAAAAGGCATAATGAGCTAGTATGCACCGCATACTAGCTCATTATGAGATACTTACCTTAGAATGAGGCACCGGCATCTCACCCTGTCCACGCCGAGGGAGCTGACATTTCCCCTCGACGTGTCTTCCCGGGTATCACGGCTCCGGCGCTGTGAGATTTTTTTTTTTTTTTTTTTACCTACAGGTAAGCCTTATTATAGGCTTACCTGTAGGTAAAAGTTTAAAAAAAAAAAGGTATACAACCGCTTGAAAGAAGGCCAGTAATTGGAGCTGCCAAAAAAAAAAAAACAGCTAGCAATGTTGCTCAGCCCTGAAACACTAAAATAAAAAGAAACATTGTTTCTTTTTGTATATTTCTGTTTCTTCATCTGCAGATCAAAGGGATGAACAAATGTTCCTCTGTTTAACCCCTTAATAACCCTTAATTTACTCTAATCAGCCTTAATTAACTCACTATTCTCCTCTATGATTATTTTCCTGTTTTTTTTTTTTTTTTTTTTTTTTACGTCTATTTGATAAACAATTAAAACTTTTTTTTTTTTTTTTTTTTTTTTTTGTTTGCTTTGTTAGTGAATATTATTTTTACATATATAATATTTACACATTTCACATTGAAAAGGCTCTAAATTAAAAAAAGAAAAATCAATTTATCTCATTTTGTAAATAACTTTTCAATGCTTTGTACCGTTGCTTACAGCAGAAGTTAAAACAAAACAGTTAGGGCGATATAACTACATTGACTCCCATGGAGAATTTATGTAGACAATATGATAAAAATCAGAGGCCACATATCGGCTATATATACAATTTTGATATATGTTTCAAGGAAGTTGAGTTACATGATACAATGGGAACAAGATTTTCAGGAAACCCTTGACCTTGAGGAATGGCATGCGCTATCAGAAACCGCATCTGGAGCGCTCATTAAAGTGGTGTTCCGGCCGAAATGATACTTTTTAAATAAAAATACCCCTATAAATGCACACGCTTAATGTATTCTAGTAAAGTTAGTCTGTAAACTAAGGTCTGTTTTGTTAGTTTATAGCAGTAGTTTGTTATTTTATAAACTTACAGCAGGCAGTGGCCATCTTAAGTGTGGGCATCTGAAGCCAGACTGTATTTCTTCCTGGATCTCATCCTTGCAGATCTCGCACATGCTCAGTGCAGCACAAGCAGTGTAATAGGTTTCAGGTCAGGTTTCCATAGCAACGGCAGTGTCAGAGGAAGTTACCGCCCCTTCCCAGAAGGCATTGCAAACAGGAAATGATGCGATGGGCCATGGCCAGGGAGGAGGAAGTGAAAAATGAACACAGCAGATATACAGTAAGTGCTGAGAAAAAAAATAAAAAGATATCCAATTTGTTTACAGTGCACAGTTTAGTGAGGGATGCTGAAGAGTTGTAAAAGTGGGTGGAACTCCACTTTAATACCTCTATCATAGAGGCTAATTATAAGGTCTTATTGAGATGATATATGGTACCGGCAAGATTGGCCACCTTTGTACCCGGAGCTACCTCTATGTGTTTTAGGGGATGTGGTCAAGTGGGATCCACCTATCACATATGGTGGACATGCCCCAAGGTCAGGAGTTTTTGGATCAGGGTTTACAACTTTTATATATATACTCTCACCCAGATTAACCTGACGACAAAGTCAGCAAAACAAGCACTCCTGGGTGGTGGGATAGCTGAAGCCTCCAGATTCCGAAGACAACTTATAACATTTATATTTATATCAGCCAAAATAACTATAGCTAGAAACTGGAGATCCGCTGCCCTGCCATTCGACCAGCTTAAACACAAAATGTTGTGGCTTATGTTGAATGAAAGGTTAACAGCTATAGCACAAGATAAGTTGAAGTTGTTTCATAAAGTCTGGGACCCATGGACCAGATATCTGACAGATGACCCCAGGACGCTCACAAACTAGATCTATACACTTACAATGGGTTCCAGGGCGCGGAGCCGCAGTTCACCCCCCCCCCCCAACTTGTCCTTCTCTACCCTTTCCTCTGCTCATTTTTACTACTATGTCCTATCCTTCTTCCCTCTCTCCTCTTTCAACAAGTTATGATTATTGGGTTTCAACTTGTTTTACTTATGGTGAGGTTTCTCTAAACCATCCTCAATAGACCATTACCAACATGGGCTACTGAGTGAGATGCCAGCATAACCGGTAGAGCCGGGCTCCCCGGAAAGTTGGAAGGGAGCTGGGCCTTCCCAGCGGGTAGAAAATGCACAAAAGATCTAGGATTGGTAATCTATTATAGGTCATGGATATAGTGGTACTGTGCTCAGTTTCAAATGAATCAGTTAGAAAGGCATATATACCACACTTAGTGAAGTGAAAAGGTCATAGCGAATGTCAGAAGACGAAGTAGGGCTAAGTAAATTATAAGAAGTGGAACCTTCAAGTATGTAATATTACTCGATGTATGACTCCCTAAACATGTTGTATCCTGATCATTGATAAGTTGAAATCTCTGATCTTTGTATTGTCAAAACTTTAATAAAAAACAATTGAAACTAAAACAAAACCGTTGCAGTAGGTATCGGTAATTGGTATCAGCGAGTACTAAAAAAAAGTATTGGTACTTTGTACTCATTGTAAAAAAAAATTAAAAATTGTATCGGTGCATCCCTATTAAGGAGTCAGCACACCAAGAGGAATTAATTTTGTTTCTGTACTTTTAGGCTTCACAAAGTCGCATTATTGCCAGTGTAACTTTGGAGAGTGACTTTGGGCCAACTTTACACTTAATAGATCTAAGTCTCACCAAAGTAATGCAGGCACCTTTTTCAAAGTTGCTGCGACTTGAAGTTTAAGTCAAACCGATAAGAATGGGTGCCATTGAAAAGAATGTGATGCAACTTGTCATGCGACTTTGATATCAAAGTTGCATGACAAATTGCACAAGTGTAAATAGAGCCTTAATGTGATTGGAAAGTGTGTTTTTTTTTTTTTTTTTTTTTTAGATCTATCTCTCCTTTAGTCCCCCCTTCAGTCTATTATGAAATTATGAATGCTGCTGCTAGACTAATACACCTCACTGATCGATCTGTGACTGCCGCCCCTCTCTGCCAATCTCTTCACTGGCTTCCCCCACCCCACCGTGTAAAATTCAAAATGCTAACCATAACATACAAGGCCATTCACAACATCGCCCTCATCTACGTCACCAACCTCATCTGCAGATATCGTCCCCTTCGCTCCTCCCAGGACCTCCTGTTCTCTAGCTCCCTTGTTACCTCCTCCCATGCTCGCCTTCGGGACTTCTCCAGAGCCTCTCCCATCCTCTGGAACTCCCTGCCCCAGTATGTCCGATCAGCCCCTACCCTGTCCACCTTTAGGAGATCCCTGAAAACTCATTTATTCAGGGAAGCCTTTCCCACACCCACATAACAACTATCTCCGAGCCACCCCCATGAAATCATTCTCTGCAGCTATTACCTTTTGTACCCCCTCCCTTTTAGAATGTAAGCTCTACAAGCAGGGCCCTCCTGTACCTTTTGTATTGTACTGTAATTGTGTTGTCCCCCCCTATACACTGTAAAGCGCTGCGTAGACTGTTGGCGCTATATAAATTCCATATATATATATATATATATATATATATATATATATATATATATATATATATATATATATATATATATATATATATATAGTATATGTGTGGACTGGCCATGATCCTTTTCTGGGGTCCCCTGGTGACGCTCCTCCTCCGCATCAAGTGCCCCCATGGAGAGCTGCTTTCCATAGGGGGCACCCGTGTGGGCGCTCCCAAGTCCTGCTGCTGTGTCCATTGACAGACAGCTCCCATGTCACTGGATTTGATTGACAGCAGCGGGAGCCAAAGGCTCCCGCTGCTATCAATCTATCCAATGAAGACCCGAGACAGCGGCAGGAGCTGCTAGGCTTGTTCTCGTCGCTGGAACAATCAGGTTCAGGTAAGTAAAGGGTGGGGGGTTGCTCTGGGGGGCTGCTGCACCACAAAAGGTTTTTCACCTTAATGCATTAATGTGAATAACCTCGAGACTTTACAACTCCTTTAACCACTTCCCGCCCGGCCTATAGCAAAATGACGGCTGGGCAGTGGTTGCGTTATCCTGACTGGGCCTCCTATGACATCCAGCAGGATAGCAGCTGCCGCGCGCCTGTGGGGGCGCGCATCGTGGCAATCAGACAGACACACCGATCTTGGTAAAGAGCCTCAGTCGGAAGGCTCTTTACCACTGATCAGCCGTGTCCAATCACCGCTGATCACGATGTAAACAGGAAGAGCCGTATTACCAAGTATTGCCAATACCAAGTGCCTGGTATTGAAGTTGTTAAGCAAAATAAATGTTTGCATCAAATGTACATAAAGAAATAGTGCATTCCTTCTCCTTCCTACTCTAGAAGCCACCACTGGGTGCATGGAGAAACCAGATCTTTCTGCCTACTCATAATTCAGTGCTGGGTGCTTAGGTGACATGTGATTCTTCTTCTGCCTTCTGATAATTCAGTGTCGGGTGCATGAATGACCTAGAGCTGTGTGGAGATGAACTTGCTGACTTGTATGCAGGTTGATGTTCAGAAATTCAAAACTTTTTCTTCATCTTGTCTCTGGAATTAAGCTTATAAGGCCTCATTCACACAGGTGTAGTTAAGCGTCCGTCCATGCCATGTCCCTGTTTGTCTGCATCAGTGTTCTGTACATCCTGGTGCATGCAGTGTTTTATGTCAATTGGGACACGGCAGTTGCACGGCTCCGAACGCAGACAGTGTGAATTCAGGCCATGTACAGTATCTCACAAAAGTAAGTACACCCCTAAATTGGGCCCAGTTGGCAATTTTCCCTCCCTGGTGTCATGTGACTCGGTGTTACAAGGTCTCAGGTGTGAATGGGGAGCAGGTGTGTTAAATTTGGTGTTATCACTCAGGGAATGCCAAAAGCCTGAAACTGAGCTGCAGCACGGTGGTCAAGACCATACAGCGGTTTAACAGGACAAGTTCCACTCAGAACAGGCCTTGCCATGGTCCACCAAAGAAGTTGAGTGCACGTGCTCAGCATCATATCCAGAGGTTGTCTTTGGGAAATAGACGTATGAGTGCTGCCAGCATTGCTGCAGAGGTTGAAGGGGTGGGTGGTCAGCCTGTCAGTGCTCAGACCATACACTGCATCAAATTGGTCTGCATGGCTGTCGTCCCAGAAGGAAGCCTCTTCTAAGAAAGCGCACAAACCGTTTGCTGAAGACAAACAGACTAAGGACATGGATTACTGGAACCATGTACTGTGGTCTGATGAGACCAAGATAAACTTATTTGGTTCAGATGGTGTCAAGCGTGTGTGGCGGCAACTAAATGAGGAGTACAAAGACAAGTGTGTCTTGCCTACAGTCAAGCATGGTGGTGGGAGTGTCATGGTCTGGGGCTGCATGAGTGCTGCTGGCACTGGGGAGCTACAGTTCATTGAGGGAACCATGAATGCCAACATGTACTGTGACATACTGAAGCAGAGCATGATCCCCTCCCTTCAGAGACTGGGCCGCAGGGTAGTCTTCCAACACGATAACGACCCCAAACACACCTCCACGACGACAACTGCCTTGCTAAAGAAGCTGAGGGTAAAGGTGATGGACTGGCCAAGCATGTCTCCAGACCTAAACCCTATTGAGCATCTGTGGGAAATCCTCAAATGGAAGGTGGAGGAGAGCAAGTTCTTTAACATCCACCAGCTCCGTGATGTCGTCTTGGAGGAGTGGAAGAGGACTCCAGTGGTAACCTGTGAAGCTCTGGTGAACTCCATGCCCAGGAGGGTTAAGGCAGTGCTGGAAAAAAATGGTCGCCACACAAAATATTGTCACTTTGGGCCCAACTTGGACATTTTCACTTAGGGGTGTACTCACTTTTGTTGCCAGCGGTTTAGACATTATTGGCTGTGTGTTGAGTTATTTTGAGGGGACAGCAAATTTACACTGTTATACAAGCTGGACACTCACTACTTTACATTGTAGCAAAGTGTCATTTCTTCAGTGTTGTCACATGAAAAGATAGAATAAAATATTTACAAAATGTGAGGGGTGTACTTACTTTTGTGAGAAACTGTACGGCTGTCAAATTGGAAGCTGCAGCTGTGTCTGTGAATGATGTGACTGGTTCTGCTTGTGCATCCCTGTGTGGGCAGACACGGCCCTCGCTCAGGTCAGGTGTAGGGCGGCCCATGTGAATGACATTAACTAATAATCTGAATGTGTTTTTTATCTCTACATTCTGCATGTTTTCTACCTTTCCTCTGACTTCCTCTTCCATTCTTCCTCTTTCTGAAACTTGTAGCAATGGGATGTAGGGGAAGGACTGACTTTGCACGATTTGCTTAGGAAGGGAAACCAAGGCCTGAAATTTCTGCCAGTGGCTCCCCCCAGACTCCACCTTCCTCTTTGTACTTTGCTGGTAACTACAAGACTGATCTCCTGTAATGTTTACTAACTAAACTGTTACTCTGAGGTTGGATTCTCTCCTTTCTGGTAAAATACAAAAGAGGCAATACGATTACGTTGGCAGCTCATTTTGATTGAGTTGTCAATGTACTTTAATGGACTAAAAGCATCGTTCACCTATCAAACTGCCTGTGCAAGTAAAGGGCACCTGTAGATCAAAACAAGCTGTGCGGCTTTGACAAACATTAAGGGTCCTTTCACACTGGGGCGGTTTGCAGGCGCTATTGCGCTAATAATAGCGCCTGCAAACCAACCCGAAAGTGCCGCTGCTTTCATTCCAGTGTGAAAGCCCCGAGGGCTTTCACACTGGAGCGATGCGCTGGTAGGATGGTAAAAAAAAGTCCTGCTAGCAGCATCTTCGGAGCGGTGAAGGAGCAGAGTGTATACCGCTCCTTCACCGCTCCTGCCCATTGAAATCAATGGAACGGCGCAGCTATACCGCCTCTGCAGAGGCGCTTTGCGGTGGTTTTAACCCTTTCTCGGCCGCTAGCAGGGGGGTAAAACCACCCCGCTAGTGGCCGCATAACGACGGTAAAGCGCCGCTTACAATAGCGGCACTTTACCGCCGACAACGCCCCTGCCCCAGTGTGAAAGGAGCCTTAGTAATGCCCTGGCTACTATAGATGTAGGCACTACCTCATGAAGCCTGGCCAGAAAACTCCCCAGGGGTTGCATCATCCCACCCTGCCTTGTTGCTAGGACATTGCTAAGACTCCCCTCTGATTCAGACCACCTTGCATGCACTCTTTCCCCTGTTGCAGAGGAGATGGGGAACCATGCATGTTGGGGGGTTTGAGAGCTCACTCCTGTGATAGATGGGGCGAGCAGTAATGGCTGGGAGTGTCTTAACAGGGCATGATGGGATGATGCCATCTCTGGGAGTTCTTCAGCCAGACTTCGGGAGGTACATAAATGGCCTGCACCTATCGCAAGGACAATATCCAACTTTAAAAGCTGCACTTTGTTACTATCTACAAGCGCCTCCATACCTGCATTGGCAGTTTTTTGGGGGTTTTTTTTGGTAAAGGTGAACTAAACCTTTTGAAGTGATTGTAAAGGATCGATTTTTATAAGTAACATATGTTATACTTTTCCTGTTCTGTGTAATAGTTTTGGACAGAGCAGCCCCAGCCCTCCTCTCTTGGGTTCCCCACTGGTTCTCCAGCCTGCCCACCACTCCGCACATTTATTTTATTTTGCACTTTATTGAAATGTAACCAAAGTGACTCTTCATTAAAGCAGAATTTCACTCTCTCAATCAAAAATGGACTATTTTTAATCCTTATGCCCCAGCACTTTGTTTTTTTTTTTTTTTGTTTGTTTGTTTGTTTTTACATGCCTTCAGTTACTTCCTGTTTTCCAAGGCAAATTATGTCACACATCGGAGGAGTTTTCTCAGCTAAGCACCCCCTCATGCCTGAGCTAAGGGCAGATGGCTTCCAGGAAGTAAATGCTACATGAATCATCTGCCCTTACTCAAGATGGCCACATCCAGAAATGCTGTGGGGGGGGGGGGGGGGGGGTCTTTTTTCAAAGTGGTTTCTCAAGAAAAGAAAGCACGTAGACATGGATGAAGTTTGTTTTGAATATTAAAAATTAGGTAAATGGTGTTTGCGGTGCTCAGATGCAATGTAGTTCCGCTTTAAATTCTGTTCATACAACTGTGTTGGTGCAATTAGTTTTTTTTGCCTCCAGCGCTAGAGCTGCATGATTCTGGATAAAATGAAAATCACAATTTTTATTTGCTTAGAATAAAAATCACAATTCTCGGTGTAACATCTTTCACATTATACAAAATATTGGCTAACTTTACTGTTTAGATTGTGTGGTGTGTGTTTTTTTTTTTTTTTTTTTCTTTTTTTAGCAGAGACCCTAGAGAATAAAATGGCGGCTGTTCCAATATGTTATATCATCTTTCAAATGCAATTTTTTGGTAAAGAAAACACTTCCTTAAAAAAAAGTGTTTTTTCTTTACCAAAAAATTGCATTTGAAAGATGATATAACATATTGGAACAGCCGCCATTTTATTCTCTAGGGTCTCTGCTAAAAAAAGAAAAAAAAACCACACACTTCTAAGTAATTTTCTAGCACAAAATACATATTTTAACTTGTAAGCTACAAGTGTCAGAAAAAGGCGCTTGGTCTTTAAGTGCCTGTTCACACTTGTGCAATGCCAGACATTGCATGTGATTCGCATCGCTGTGCAGATCATACTGATTGTATGGCTGAATTTGCATCGCATTCGGAGCAGAATCGTACAGGACCCCCCCCCCCCCTTTCTTTTTTTTGCACCAGAATCGGATCGTATGGGTGTTAACACCCATGTGATCCGATTCTTGCCTGACTTCACAGTTCGCACTGTGATATGCAAACAGATCAGGGGGTGTCATTAACTTTCTATTGAGACCTGCAGCTGTTCGCATAGGGCATTTAGTGCCCTCATTTACAGACTGAAGTTCATCCCTTTTGATTTGTAAATGAACAGAAAGATGCCATGTTTCTTTTTATCTTTCTCCCCTCCTCCTTGGGATTATATTGGGGAGGTTCACTTGCCAAAAAAAAACCTTTCCGTTCATGGAGAGGGTACAAATCAAGTGATTTACCTTGTCAGAAGAGAGTGGGGCAGATACTGACAATCGGATTCTCCCTTTGTGCTTTGCTGATCGTTGGCTAATGCCTCCTCCGATCTGTGCATGTGCAGTGTTGACATCACTACTGTGCATGTGCAGATTGTCGGAGACCGTATTTGACCAGCTGCTATTTTTTATTTTTATTTATTTTTTTGTTTGACCGGTGTGAGCAGGGAACTGCTCTGCTCTTGTTACTTGAATCGTGGAAATGCTGGATTAAGATCGTATGGGGGGGGGTTGAATTTTAATCGTGATTAATTGTGCAGCTATATCTAAAAAAGAAAAGCAATCCTGCATGTAGTAACTTTTTGTTTTAGCGCTTAAAGCAGTGGTGTGAATTGACCCCATAGGAGACGAGGCAGGTGGTGTGAATGGGCCCTAAAGCTGAAATCCAGACCGAATTTAATACATTTTAAATGTATTTTTCAAATGCAAGCAGTGTAAGTACCAGAATGTGCCTTGGTATTTTTTTCAGTCGCTCTATATCAAGGATTAGAGAGGGAGAGAAGCAAAAGGAGCCATCAGATGTGGTCTTCTGCAAGAGCATGATGGTAGGAGGAGAGAGCAGAGCAAGAGATCAGCCTATCTGGGGGGGGGGGGGGTGTATTTTTTTTTTTTTTTTGTTTGTTTTTTTTTGTTTTGTTTTTTTTTGTTTTTTTGTTTTTTTCTCACTGCCCGCTTGTTAGGTGGGGGTGGGGAGGGGACCTCCGGGTGAAAGTGAAATTACAGCAGGGTAA
Source organism: Aquarana catesbeiana (assembly GCF_042186555.1). NCBI lineage: Eukaryota > Metazoa > Chordata > Amphibia > Anura > Ranidae > Aquarana > Aquarana catesbeiana. The sequence continues at coordinate 29,123,179 of NC_133330.1, forward strand.
ATCAGCTGACCTCCTCTGCAAGGTAGGACCGTGCTGTGTGGCGGAGCATTTAAATATCAGGACTGAAGGGACAGAAATCCAATCCTTTGACAGGTACCGTAGGTCATCTGTCATGAGTGTATTTTATATTTGTTTTGCTGTATGCTGGGAAATTCCAAGGAGGTTAATTTGTGTGAAACTAAGGCCCCAATCACACCTGTGCATTTTGTAGCTCCAAAACACTCAGGGAGAAAAATCCATCATTCTCTATGGGGAAGGTTCACCTCTCCAAGTTGCCTGAAGCCAACCGTCTAAAGCTACTTTTTTGTAGATTTGATTTGGACAGATTGGTGCTGTTTTGCAAAGCTGTGTGTGTGTGGGTTTTTTTCTAAATAGAGAAGCATTTATATACACAATACATGTGTTTTTGCGTGTTTTTTTTTTTTCTCCTCAAATGCAGCAATTAAAGAATAATAAAATGAATAAATATTAAGTAAAATAAATAATCATAAAAAACATGACCCTAAATTAAAATGACCCCTAAACCAAAAAATAAAGAATAAAAAAGTAACCCCTAGCTTTACTGTAAACCTGAACCTAGGGCCTTACAAAAAATAAAAATTTAAGAAAAGCTGATGAACAGGCCAAAAAAACATAGCAACAAATGAAACAGATTTTTAATTTTTTTTTTTTGGCTATTGAATAAAACACCAAAGCTGAACATAAACGCACAACAGAACGCTTGCGGCGCCCAGGTGTGAATGCATCCTAAATGTATGGTTATCCAATACATATACAGTAGGACCTTGGATTGCGAGCATAATTTGTTCCAGAAACGTGCTTGGAATCCAAAGCACTCGTATATCAAAGCGAATTTCCCCATAAGAAATAATGGAAGCTCAGATTCGTTCCATGACCATTTATTCATATAAAAATGATTACGGCAATACAAAATACAGTGTTAAGTGTGTGCTAAAAAAAATTAAAAAATAACCTGCACTTCAAAATACAGTACTGTAGCTCATATCAATGGTAGGAATACTGTACATTACCTCTGTGGTGAAATAAAAAGGTTCAGTATTAAAGTGTAAAAAAAAAAAAAAAAAAAAAAAAATTACACTCGCATTAAGGAGTCTATATACTGCGTTACTCGCACACCAAGGTATTGCTGCATTTTATTGGTGTATGGCCAGAACTGGAGTTTAACCTGATGGATCGCTCTGATCTGGAGCCACCACATGTATGTCATCTTCTGCACTTGTGGATAAGCTGCTGTCATTCTTCGAGTGCAGAGATTGGCTGACAGTCGCCTCCTGAAATAAAACCAGCAATTTACGAAGAGTAGAACAATCTATGATCACCCCGGACTAGTCTCTCTTCTTTCTAGTACTTCTAAACCCTTAGGCTAGGTTCACACTGCTGCGAATTCTATTGCGAATTTGAGCCGTTGCGATCGCTCAAATTCGCAAGTCATTTAAATTACATAGATTAACATTAGTGCCGTTCACATCGACGCGTTGCGAATATAACCTGCGTGAAAAAAAGGTCCTGTGCGAGTTTACTGCGTTGCGTTGCGAATTTAGTCTCCATAGACATCAATGTAAATCGTTCTTGAATCGCATTGATTGGTTCACATATGTGCGAATTCCACCACACTACTCTCCACAAAAACCAGGAAGTACACAGGAAGTTAAGACCCTTTTTTTTTTTACATTATGATTCCATTGGCTAGACTATCAATCGCAGCTATATCCAACTCCTGAAATTCGCGGTAAAATCGCGGTAAATTCGCGGTTAAATCGCGGTAAATTCGCACTGCAGCAGTGTGAACCCAGCCTTAATGGCCATATGTAGCCCTTCTATCTAACCTGTGGGGAATCCCTACTTCATTATCTCATACTCTTCTGGAGAGTGGCAGAAGATCTTTTTCTTGTAGGCAGAGTTCACATTAGCTGTGGCTGCGGTTTGCAGCATGGCGTCTGGTGTGTCCCTGTTCTCCATTTCGGCTGCGAATCCGGTCCGAATCCTTACATGAATTTGAACCTGAAACGCAGCCAAAGACGCGAAGGACCCTTGTCCTGTGTGGATCGCAGCCACCCCGGAGGTTTGTGAACCGGCTCCATTAAGAGTCGGTCACACTCTCCTGTTATGCGAAGAAACTCTCATCCAATTCGCATCAGTGTGAACCCAGCCTAAAAGTTCCTCATTGTTACAAAGCAAACCTAAATTGTTTCTGTTCCTTGTCTTGGCTGATATTGATTCCAGTGAGCTTGATTGGGTTTGATGTGTATTAATAAGCTGTGGTCTGAGCTAAGCATGGACAACCCAATAGGGCCAGCAAATCCAATCAGGGAGCAAGCAGGCACTCCTCCATCTATAGGTAATCAATAGGCTTTTAAGTTGTCTAGATATAAATGTGACTGCTTTTATCCAAATAATATAAACTTGCTGAAGTGAAAAAAAAAAAAAAAAAAAAAAAAAACTTGCTGTGGGTTATAATACGGAGGGATTCGTCATACAGTTTGGGAAAGATTTGTCATAGTATTTTGGGTACAAATACAATCTGCCAAGACTTGAAGTAGAACTATAGGCAAAACTTTTATTTTTGTTTCTGATTTGGATAGAGCAAGGAAAGTTATAACGCTTGTGTTTTGTGGTGGTTTTTTTTTTTTTTTCCCCACCATCTGTGTCCCATTGGGGAGCTTTCCCTTCACTTCCTGTACCTTAAGCCAGATAGTGAGATGAAATACCTGCAAATTAAGGGATTTCCTTGTGGACCCCCAGATCACCAGAATGAGTGTCCCCATTGGAAGATTTCCCCTCTTACTTTTCTGGGGACGACCCAAAATTTTGTGTGTGTGTGTGTGTGTGTGTGTGTGTGTGTGTGTGTGTGTGTGTGTGTGTGTTTTGGTTTTTGTTTTTTTTTGTCTTGTGTTTTTTTTTTTTTTTTTTTTTTTCCCCCAATAATGGTAAACAGGACAAACAGGGTGAATCTTCGTAACCGGGCCACACAGCAATAAAAACCTGACTGGTGTTCTAATCCATCTTCACTCTGTCCAAAACTAAAAAAAAAAAAATGTTGCCTTTAGTTATACTTAAAGAGAATAGCAGATTACTCAGAATAATTTTCTAGCTCCTTGGGAAATTCTCTCCAAAGAATAATTTAGAGAAATGCTTGCAGTATAAGTTATCGGCTCAGACAGTAGGGCCATTAAGATGTCAGCAGATCAACAGAAACCTCATCCAGAAATTGCCTTAGAATTCGGCCTCATTCACACAGGCACTGAGGACTGTAGTCTGTGGATAAGCTGTGTGTTTATATGGTTTGCGCTGCCAGGTCCTATGTGCAACCCATGTAACTGTATGAGGATGCAGTGGCTCCACAGACACATCTGGGTGAGCGGCTCCGAATGTCTAACCATTCATGGACTGCGGTTTTTATCACCTGTGTGAATGAGGCCTCCAATTAGTGTTACTAAACCCACAACAGTGAAATCGGTCTGTATATGCAGTAAAGCATGCTTGTTATACTCACTCTGGAGCCTAAGGGTTTAACACTCAGCATTGTGTAAAAAGGCTGTTTGATCCTGTCTTCTCTGATCCTCCCCTTCCACTGTCCCCAATCCATCTCCTGATAGTACAGAGCCTTTGGAGGCACTCTGCAAATGCTCAGTTTGGTGTGTATTGCTAGAGGGTTTTTTTTTTTCTTTCTTCTTTTGGAGGATGCCTGTGATTGGCACTGTCCAGAGGGTCAGGGGTCCTGCAGCCTCATAGGATGGTTAGAGTAGAATGAAAACTCCTCCTCCTAGAAGCTTTAAGCAGACACTGATAGAAGTCACAAGACTGCTATATACTGCTGATGAGAAAAGGTATTTAGCAGTTTGTTTACTAAAAAGATTGCTTTTCCAACCATTTTAAGAAATGCAGGGTAGCACATGTTAAATGGCAGAAGTGTGAATGGGGACGAAAGTTTGTGTCTGGTTATTTCTCCATGTTTTATCCTTTTTAAAAATGGCAAGTAAAGAAAAATGTTATCCTCCCAGAAATCCAGTAATCAACCAACTAAGGCCCCTATTACACATGTCCATTTTTACGGACTCCGCTCGCTCAGCAGGGATCTCTGCTCACTGTGCAGGGACGGACCTGTCAGCCCCGCTTTCCTCTATAGGGAATCGGATGAAAACGGACCGCCTGTGCTCTGTCAGGCTCAGTTGCGGGTGCCCGGCGGACATCGCGGGCACGCACATCGACTCAGTGATGCGGCGCGCGCCACCTATACTACTCAAAGCGGCTGCCATACAGCTACGGTGATTCGCGCAGGGGAGCCATTCTGCTGCCGTCAAACCACAGCGGGCGGTCGGCCGGCAAGTGGTTAAAGGTCTTGGTTCCCCTGATGTCAGTCTGACGAAATGCGTAGGAGCATGGCCTAAGTGCAGTGACACGATCATTTACTGTGGAGTGTCTCACTCCACAGTACGTGATATCGGTGTGGCCACACCCCTATGCGTTTTGTCAGAAATTGGCATCTTCAGGGGAACCACTAAGCAACACTGCTTTGGATTTTAGTGCAACAGACGCAGCGTTGTCAGTCAGTACAGGAAATATGGGGCTTACTGAATTTCTGGCAGATTTCTCCATGTGTTTTTTTTTTTTTTGTGTTTTTAAAAATGGAACATGTATTGTAGAGAGATGCAGAATGTTTTCCTTTTTTTTTATTATGGCCAGACATGCCCTTTAAACCTTTTAAATACTGTAGTGTTGTGACTCCTGTAGATAGGATTAGTTTAAAGTGCACATCAAATGAAAGTTGGCAGATCTGAGGCTGCATTCTGACCTGATTTGCTTTGCATTTCTTTAAACACCTCGGGTCTTACTGACATATGATTGCATTGCAGGCAAAGTGGGTCAAACGTGGCCCTGCTGTGTATTGCACTTGAACAGCACTGTGTTCAAATGAAAAATGCAATGTTTGACAACATTCACCTGCTTTTCTGCTAGAACCCCCCCCCCCAATGAAACTGTTTAACTTGGGATAAGTTTCTTTTTAATCTGACCATATAGTGATTCAAACTCGTCTGGTTCAGCAGGGACTAATTTCAATTTGTGTGGCTGTCCCTGCTCGATTGACTTCTGTCAAGGGGACATGTTGGAATTTTTTTTTTTTCTTAATCGGCGACTGCAGCCTTTGATCAATGTGTGCTGACAGCAGCGGGTCCCATGTGTTTAAGTCTATGGCCAGCCTTATACCCCGTACACACGATCCGAAAATCGGACGACAGATCGTCCGACTTTTTTCCGCTTAATAGTCGCAAGTAGAAATGACTGGGTTACTAAAGTCGCACAAATTCTCATACGGAATCAGAAGTGAGGTCACATGTCGCGCTTGTTCGATCTGATGAACTGTCGTGATCGGCTCTCGAAAGCTCTGTACTAACGATCCAATTATAGTATGATCGTGCCGAAAGCGGTATTTACGGGCCATAAGTCTTACCCATCACCCCCTGCTGAGTGCACCCCAGCTGGAGAAATTTTTATCGTTAAGCCAACATGCACACAAGATGTTAAGATTCCTTAAATGACAACTTGTACCAAAGATATTTTTCTTTTTTCGTTTTGGTTTGTTGTGTTGTGTTTTTTTTTTTTTTTGTGTTTTTTTTTTTTTCAACCGTATTTGCCTTATTTTCTATTTTGCATTATCTGTAAGCCAGGAATTATTTTTGCTTCCTGTTGGGAAAAATCAGGTTGCTGAATATTGGACAGTTTGTCAATCATATGAATACATTTAAACAAATTTGTTTATTTGTCAGATTAAAACAAACAAAGCAAAAAAAATATAAACTCCATTGGCCCATTTAAATAGCCAGTGTACCTAAAGCTGTACCTGCAAATTCCAGAATGCCTATTCACTATTGGTACTTTTTTTTTTTTTTTTTTTTTAAAGCTGACCATTTATTCATTTTAAGCTCTAACAAGAGGGCCCTCGGATTCCTCCTCCATTGAATTGTATTGTAACTGTACTGTCTGCCCTCACATTGTAAAGATCTGCGCAAACTGTTGGCGTTGTATAAATCCTGAATAATAACACTGAGAGATTATATTTTCTTCAGCCTGAACAGACTCTGGTCCATTTGTGCCGTTTTTAACATGGATGGTAATCTGCAGTTCCGGCTATTGTATTTTGACAGCCAGTGCCTGCGGCTGACGGAATACCCAAACAACGGCTGCATCTAATTGGACACGGTTGCTGTTTGGCTGACAATTTTCAGGTTGTCAGTCCCCCCCCCCCCCCCAAGGATGTTGAGTTGGAGGTACCAACAGGGCCACTCACTTAGCAAATTTCACCCAGTTCATCAGGAATCAGACACAGTACACTGAGTGTAAGGACAGCTTTAGGGTTTAGCTGCTGATCATAAAATCCATTATCTGCGGGGAAGCTGTAACCTTCAGTTGAGGCAGTTGGTAAATGTGTATCCTGCAAGGCTGGCATTGTGCAATGTTGTCCTATCACATGCTGATTAGTATGGCTCATCTTTTTTGTCCTGGATGGTTGATGTGTTGTGATTCAGCACCTAATGACCCGGCGGGTGGGTGAGCGTTTCTACAATTTGATATATTAACATTTTTTATCTAAAGTTGCCTTGTTTTACCAACTGCAGAGTTAACGAAGGCGCCCATTTACAGTCTGATATCTGCAAGTAGTGTGACCTATGGGCATCGCATGTGACAGTGGAGGAGTGTCCGAGATGACTGTGATGATTAACATTCGGAAATGCCATATGAGCTTCTTATCACATGGAGAGATTTCCCAACAATACATTTCTCTTATTTTCTTCTCCATACCATTGCCATGCCCTGGTCTGCTTTTTCCTGGTGCGCACAACTTTCGATCTTGGAATGTTTGGGTCTGATGTGAATGTACAATATACACTATATGTAAATAGACAGCACTATAGAAGTACTCGTCTATTTACTCAATGCAACCCCATCTTTTTTTATATCTTTTTAAATTGGTTATTGTGGTTTTGTGTGCACTAAAGTAAATTTTAATGTTTAAGTTTTTTTTTTTTTTTCCCCTCCCCCTTGAAAATTAAGCATTTGATTAATGGCTCCACAAATTGTGTGACTTAAAAGATTTAATTTTTTATGTGTTTTTTTTTTTTTTTTTTTTTTTTTAATTTATTAGGATTTCAGCTTTCATAAAGTGTATGTATAAGGAGCAAATAACCGGATCAGACCGCTATCTGCCCCCCCCTGAAAGGTGCCAAATGTGACACTGGAGGGGGAAGGAACCTGATCAGAAGTTCTATTTCTGGGTGGAACTCCACTTTTAAGATAAAAAGCCTTCTGTGTGTAGCAGCCCCCCACATACTTGAGCGAGCTCTCTCTCTCTCTCTCTCTCTCTCTCTCTCTCGGCTGTCTAGGGCTCTCCTCCTGATTGGCTGCCATTGGTTGGTCCCCGCTACTGTCTGAATGGACACAGGGAGCTGTGGTTTGGGTACCCCCATAGCAAGCTGCTTGCTGTGAAGACACTGAACAGGAGGGAGGGGCCAGGAGCACAGAAGAGGGACCTGAGAAAAGGAGGATCTGGGCTGCTCTGTGCAAATCCACTGCAACAGAGGAGGTAACTGTAACATGTTTGTTATTTTTAGAGGGGGAAAAAAAGACTTTACAATCACTTTATGGCCCCTGTCTCACTTGTGCGACCTGAAAGTCGCACAATTTGTGCCGTGACTTTTGCGAAGATTTTGATGCGACTTTAAGCAATGCCTGTGTAATCTTGAGGTCTATGGACCTCAAATCGCATCAAAGTAGTGCAGGCACTACTTTGAAGTTGCTCAGATGTGAATGGTATGTATTGGAAATCATGGGGTATGACTTGTCATGCGACTTTGCAGTCCCAAGTCGCACAAGTGTGAAAGGGGCCTAAGCGTTGGCAATAAAACCTGCAGCTTTAGTCAATCCCATGAAGTTGCATGACAAGGTGCAGTCCATGTATTGCAGTGGAAGCTGTTCAAATCTTAAAAAGGTTCCTGCAACTTAAGTGCCTCAGCCTGCAATGTAAACACTCAAAGGTTGCATGAAAGTCGCATCTTAATTTTATAAATGCAACAGTTACAATGGAAATAGTGCCATTATCGTGTGTGAAATTAAAACGAACAGCAAGTGGTTAACTTTTGTCAAATGGACCTGGTGGAATTTTTCTGACAATCAGCGGCTGCAGCCAATCAATGATCTATGTAGCCTGACAATGGCAGGTGCTGCTGACAGAATACAATGTCCTGGTAGGAGGAATTCCTCCGTCTACTTTTGTATGTGTAGATGGAGGAAATGTTTCTTTCGTTCAGCCCACTGGCAAATAAATGACCATGTTTTGCTGGCCCAATCCATCTTTTTAAAATGTATTTATAATTTTTTTTCATTTTTTTGCAGTCCTGCTTGCGGGTGGTTGGGTGAAATGACGGATGGTGCTGTCGATGTCACAGTCCAAAAATGTAAGGGGTCACATTGGAGTGGTACAAAAATGTGACAATTTAAAGGTGTCATTTCCCGTCACTCCAAGGAGGTTTCCTCTTACTGCTGTCACCGTGATGCGGAAATCGAAACAGAAGCTCAGACCCCTCCCCACTCCACCAAAATCAAAAAAAAGTTTGGGTTGGAGTTCTATTCAGAATTACGTTTTCTCCACACAAAGGAAATGATCCTTTCACGTAAGAGTAGATAAAAGGACAAAGAATAACTTTTACTAAAAGCACAGAAAAAAAGGAATGGCTCTGAGCTTGTTTACATCCTGTAACCGCTGCACTGCGATACATGTGGCGTCAGCAAAAGGGGTTAAAGTAGAGGAAAAAGCAAAATAAACCAGTGGCCCCATGTCACTTCTCAAGGCCTGGTAATGACGTTTGAACCTCTGTATTTTCGGGCGTAATTTCAGGTGTTCATATTGGACGTACTTGCGCAAATTTAGCATGCTCGTTCTAGCTCCCAGAATGTTGTTGTGTAAACTATTCGCACCCGTACTTATGCACATATTTGCACGTAATGGTGCAAAATACTAACCTGCAATGCAGATTTTTTTATTTAACTTCTTCACGCTGTCTGCCCACATATATGCGGCCTCTTGGCGTGTGGGCCTTAAAACCTGATATCGGCTACATATATATATGCGGTCCTGTGTAAACTACTTACCGTACTAAGAATGCAGTCCCAGCACAGTTGCTGGCAGTTACTGCAAACCTCCCGATGCATACTAACGATGGGGAGCTTTCTGATCATGTGACCGCCAATCACAGCGGACACATGACCTGAATGCCCACCTCCTGGCTTTTAGAATGCTTAAAGGGCCGGGAGGCAGTCAGCAGGAAGGGGTTAAAAATTCTTTATTTTAGTAAAGTGTTCACATGACCGCATGGCCTCTGTTCTGTGTCCCTTGCCTTCCCTTGCATGCAGTGGTCAGGAATGGTCAAAAGGGCTGACAACAAGGCAGGCAGAAGAGGAGCTGTGGGGTCAAATCCATGGTTTGTGTCCCTTTCTTTTGCATGCAGTGAGCAGGAACAATCACAGTGGCCAGTGTAAAAGCAGGGAGAGGAGATGATGTAGGGGGTCTTTCAGGGGTTGGTGTACCCCTTTTTTTTTTTTTCCCCCCACTGAATGCGAAGGAAGGGACACTAACCATGGACTTACCCAATACAGCTCCTTCACCTCTCCCTGCCTTTACATTGCCCCCCCCCAATTGCATGCAGTGAGCCAGGGACAATCGGGGGTGTGAAGGAGCTGTCAAGGTCAGCCCATGGTTAGTGTCCTTTCCTTCGCATGCAATGAACAACAAACCATGGGCTGACCTCGACAGCTCCTTCTCATCTCCCTGCCTTTACATTGACCCCTCCAATTGCATGCAGTGAACAGGAGTAATGTAAAGGCAGGGAGCTCCGCAGGGAGCTCCTTTTTCTCTCCCTGCCTTTACATTGGCCCCCCCGATTTTGTTTCTGTTCACTGCATTCATAGGGGCTAATGTAAAGGCAGGGAGTAGAGAGAAGGCTGTAGGATCAAATCCATGGTTTGTGTCTTAGACACAAACCATGGATTTGACCCTACAGCTTTTTCTCCTCTCCCTGGCTTTTCCGTGGCCTCTCTTGATCGTTCCCACTCACTGCATACAAAGGAATGGACTCGATCAAGATGGGCTAATGTAAAGGCAGGGAGAGCAGGAGCTGTAGCGTCAAATCCATGGTTTGTGTCCATTCCTTTGCATGCAGTGAGTGGGGAGCAAACCGAGGGCCTAATGTAAAGGCAGGGAGAGCAGGAGCTGTAGGAACCAGTCCAAATGCATGTATGATGGACGTAACTTCCCAACATGCCCATCCTGAATGGCATTGAATAAAAAGGTGAAGCTGTCAAGCGCCAACATCGCTGAGCCATTCTCTGTTCAAATGGCTTTGTTGCTCAAATGCTGGAAATGGCTTGCTAAATTGGGGACGTTTGCCTCCTGGGGTTACCCCTGCCCTGCCCATGATTAAATCCTAGAATGTGCTTTTTTGAAAGCTAAGCAACAAAATTGATGCTGGTGTGTTTTTTTTTTTTTTTTTTTTTTATTCACTTTTCTAGTGCAGTCAGAATGAAAGTCCACTTTTTCCTCATTTCCCCCGTATTCTGTATTATAAATGGAAGGGGATTTTAGGTTTGATCAGTGGCGGGTTAGCATGGTGCAGTCAGAAGTAAAGCATGTGAGTGTGTCCATGTTGCAGGGAGATCAAAGCTTTAGACGGCGGAGTGTATTCTCAGGGGTACTACTTATTTCAGAAGTGCCCGGTACTAAATTTGCATATTTTTGTGTAAAGGGAGCTAGGTTTTTTTTAGATCTACATATGAAAAACATCTGCGTATATAAAGTATACCTAAAGGCAAAACTTCATTTTATCTATTTTTTTGTTTTGTTTTTATTTTATTTTTCCCAGTTTTGGGTCGAGGGGAGGGGGGTTAGAACACCGTGTGTGTGGTGGGTGTTGTGTGTGTTTTGTTTTTTTTTTTTTTTTTTTTTTTTTTCTGCCTTCCATTAGGAAGATTTGCCTCTCTGTCCTGTTTTACCATTATCAGTAAGAGTAAAAAAAATCTTCCATTGGGAACACTAGCTCTGGTGCCTTGTGGTGGGGGGGGCCCTAGAGATACTTAATTTGCAGGTATTTCCTCTCACTAACTGTGTTAGCTATGGGACAGGAAGTGAAGGTAAATCTCCCCAAGGGGACAGAGGGCAAAAATAAACCTTTTACAGGTGTTCTAACCCTCCCTCACTCTATCCAAAATGAAAAACAAAGTTTTGCCTATAGTTCTACCTTTTTAAAAGAGAAGTACAGCCAAAGCTCTTTGTATGTCTCCTGTGGATCACTGGAGTTCTGATCGTTCTGTGACCTGTTTTCAGCAGACAGCTGAAGCCCGCTGACGTCCATGTAGGCCCAGGGAAGATCGTGACAATATTGTCAGTGTTCACCCACCTATATGGACCAGCACCTGGCTCAGCCTCTCCGCTCCCGCCCCCTCCATAGCTCAGCGCTTCAGTAAACTGGGGAGAGATTTTGACGGAGAGAGCCGGTTACTAACATTCACCAGCTGTCTGCTTAGGGAGCCTTGAGGATCGAGTGATGGGAAGTGTTTGATCGCTCAGTTCTCCGTGTAAGAGCCAGCGGGGGGCAGGTGCAGTATCAGACTGATGCTGAATACACCTAGCTAAGTACGATTGAAAAAAAAAAAAAAAAATTACCATACTTTTCGTTTAAGTCTGATTGCCATCTGTTTAAAATGTACCTCAACTCGAGAACAAAAATGATATATATTGCAGCTTACCAGTCCTTTTATATTTGGTGGCTGCATTTGTTTTTTTTTTTGTTTTTTGTTTTTTGTTTTTTTTTTGTTTTTTGTTTTTTTTCTCCATCGCCTGGTGATCCTCCCGGTAACACACTTCCTGTCCTAGGGTGACTACATTCGCTCACTGTACTGTACCTATGGGGAAGCATTGTTGTCACCCAAGACAGGAAGTGTGTTAGGACTACTGAACTACTCCCCTATGTTGTCTGCAGAAGAAAACTGGGAAAACTGCTGATTTCCTATTGCGGTTTAACACCTGCGAGCGGCTAGCTGCGGCCGCAGAGCCTGTACACTTTAATGACTGGTTGCCGGGGGCCGCAGCTATTTGTGACTGTTTGCACAGTCAGCGATTATCTGCTGTGATTGCAGATGGACACACAATGCACCCTGCAGATAATTGGTGACTGCACAAACAACCATGAATAGCTGTTCACAGGCGTCAAAAACAGCAGCAAGAATCCGCAGCTTCCCGCCGCTGCCATTCACTGGAGGCAAGGAGCCTGTGTGAATGTAGTCTAATACTAAAGATTCACATCAGTGGAGTCGACTTTCTGATGTAAAGTAAACCTGTGGTTTGCCCGTGGTCTGTCC
>NC_133330.1:29140604-29206928 GCF_042186555.1 Aquarana catesbeiana
TCAGTATAGTGGGGCTGGCACTTTTACTAGTGGAAGGTACGGATCAGTGTTCCTGGTTTACAGGACAGATCGCCATTTTACCTGTGTACAGAACGATCAGCGGATCCCTGTGTGTGTGTGTATGTGTAATATATATATATGTATTTATTGATATTGTGTGTGTATGTATATATATATATATATATATATATATATATATATATATATATATATATATATATATATATATATATATATTTTTTCTATTCTTGAATTTGCGGCCAGGCTCTGCACACAGCATCGGGCGGAGGACACAGCAGTGGGACATCGCAGGATCCTGGTGACAAAGTAAGTACGCTGTACCAGGATTCTGCAGTGCAATCCCTGTGTGGCTCGGGGTTACCATTAATGGTACTGAAATTTAACCCCGAGCCACACTCGCGAATACTGCCAGAAGGGTTAAAACCCATCTCATTTTTGTCCCCTGACCTGAGCTAACCCATGTTTTCTGCTTCAAAGAGACGGATGACTGTGTGGTTTTGCTTTTTCTTTACATCCAGTGCTGCAAGTCCTGAGGTGTGGCTCACACACAGACAGAGAGGGAAGGACACAAGAGCATAGAGGAGAGCAGGCTGCTGATGACAGAGGCAAGTAAACTGACCGCGGTGTCTGGTCTCGGCAGCCATGATATACCGTGGTCAGTTTACAGAGGGGTGGGGAGAAACCGGCAGGATCAGCCAGGTTTTTTTTTTAGGTGTTACAGGGGGCCAAATGACATGGGGAAAAGCACTGTGTCTGATAACATGCTTTAAAGGAGCAGGAGCCTTTTTTTTTGGGTTAACAAACTATTTATTATTACTTTTGAATTCCAGGAATTTGGCCACTTTGCAGACACACCATGACTTAAAGGGGTTGTAAACCTTCATGTTTTTTTTACCTTAATGCATCCTATGCATTAAGGTGAAAAAACACCTGGCAGTGACCAGCCCCCCGTTTTACTTCCCCTGAGCCCTGGAATTTCCCACGGCGGAGATGCGCTCTTCCTCTGCCCTGGGTTCTGTGCTCTTGATTGGATAGATTGATAGCAGTGCAGCCATTGGCTCCTGCTGCTGTCAGTTAAATCCAATGATGCGATTGCTGGGGGGGACGGGGCCAAGTCCTACATTTGGCGTCTATGGTCGCCGAATGCTGGACACGGGAGCGCGCCCGCAAGGTAACCCCCCCCCGGAGAGCGATTCTCCTGGGGGCGGGGGGGGGGGGTTAAATACGGTGTGTGGAGTAGCCGCGAGAGCCGCTGGGGGACCCCAGAAGAGCAGGTTCGGGGGCCATTCTGTGCAAAACGAACTGCACAGTGGAGGGCAAGTATGTTATTTAAAAAAAAAAAAAATCGAAGCTTTACAATCACCTTAAGTCCAAGGAAGTGCTTGACACTTCCTGTACTTATCACTATTATTTATGTGACAGGGTTATGACTCTGCCTGGGCACTCACTGGGGACTGAGAGGTATGCCTGCCCCTACCCTCTGGTGCCCATTCAGAGAAGCCTTTGTATTTTGTGCAGGAGTTCACATAATACAAAGGCTTCTGTGATTGGCAGGAGGGGAGAGGCAGGCATAGCAGCGTAGGGCTAGAGCAGGGGTCTCCAGATTTTCTAAACAAAGGGCCTGTTTACTGTCCTTCAGGCAGGCCAGTCTATGGCCAGTGGGAGTAGAAAATGCCCCATCAGTGGAAATAAACCATGGCCCATCATTGGTGGTGTGTTTTTTTTTTTTTTTGTTTTTGTTTTTGTTTTTGTTTTTGTTTTTTTGTTTTTGTTTTTTTACAAAGGAGCTGAATTCCTGGAATTCAGATTTAAAGCAGAATTAAATCTGTTTCTATGAGGTTGGGCTCTTGCAATAATTTGCATTGTATGTACTATATATTTGAACACTGCTTCCAGTTTGACAGCTGTGTCCATGCCCTCACATTGGTGTACGTCCAACTGGCCGAACAGTGACTGCCTTCTTTTCAGACATTGTATTCAGTTGGGGAATCGATTGATTGAAGAACAAGTCATGTATGGCTACCTATACTGGATTCTGTGCATTGACCCTTACCAAGCATGCAGATCAGCATGACCTTCAGACAACCAACAGAATGAGTGTCAGTAATGCCCCCTTCTCAGTCTCACGATGGGTTTCCATTAAATTCAAATCAGATCATTCAGATTTCCAAGTCAGATGTTCCTCCAATAGGAATAGTCATTGTTGTCTGTATTGGAATATTACTGGTATGGGTCATTTGCTGGTAGACAACGGGCACAGTGTGCGTCTCCTGCATACAGATGGTAAGTTGGCAGCTGGGAGAATGAGCAGATGGAGCAGAGCCGCTGTTTCTGCAGCGATTTCCCATCTCGCACACACCGCTGGTTTATTAATAAATCACCGCCGACGTTCTGCAATTCTATTGACAGGCCGGCTCTTTATATCCTGCCGTAACCTGTTCTGCGAGAGGCGGCACTGCAGGGTTCCCCTACCCGGCTGCTGGGGCTTTTACGCTGCATTTTTCAGGCTCTTTGTTCACACGTGCTGTCCCTCCCTCCCTTGTGACTCGAGCAGCTGATTAACCACATGATTCTTCATACAATTATTAAGTCTTGGGGTTTTTTGGCGGTTGAAGCTTAACTACATAAAGTTAACCCCTCTTTTGTGTTTTTTGGATCATCCACCATTAAACACTGACAAGGATATTTGTGATTCCTTTGTTTGATTGGATGAGTCTTGGATGAGTTTTGTTGCAATGTGCGCTGAGATCAGCAAATTCATTGGTCTTGTTACCATGTTCAGTCCTTTCTCTTAAAACGGGTGCTGTAGACAGAACACTTCACTTGCTGCTATTAGCATGTTGTCTTTGGGTTTTTTATTTATTTTTTTCCCCCTCTTATGGTCTGGATCAGTGGTCTCCAAATTGTGGCCCTTTGCCTTTATTCGACCCATGGGGTACTTTTCCTTCCACTGACACCAATAATAGGACATAATTCCTGGTGCGACATCAACAATGAGGGACTATTGACACCAATGATGGAGCACTAGTCTACCTACTGACACAATGACAGCGATCGATTCCACCCACTGACATCAATGGGGCACTATTCCTTCCGCTGGCACCAAAGATGGGGCGCTTTTCCTTCCGCTGGCGCCAAAGATGGGGCGCTTTTCCTTCCGCTGGCGCCAAAGATGGGGCGCTTTTCCTTCCGCTGGCGCCAAAGATGGGGCGCTTTTCCTTCCGCTGGCGCCAAAGATGGGGCGCTTTTCCTTCCGCTGGCGCCAAAGATGGGGCGCTTTTCCTTCCGCTGGCGCCAAAGATGGGGCGCTTTTCCTTCCGCTGGCGCCAAAGATGGGGCGCTTTTCCTTCCGCTGGCGCCAAAGATGGGGCGCTTTTCCTTCCGCTGGCGCCAAAGATGGGGCGCTTTTCCTTCCGCTGGCGCCAAAGATGGGGCGCTTTTCCTTCCGCTGGCGCCAAAGATGGGGCGCTTTTCCTTCCGCTGGCGCCAAAGATGGGGCGCTTTTCCTTCCGCTGGCGCCAAAGATGGGGCGCTTTTCCTTCCGCTGGCGCCAAAGATGGGGCGCTTTTCCTTCCGCTGGCGCCAAAGATGGGGCGCTTTTCCTTCCGCTGGCGCCAAAGATGGGGCGCTTTTCCTTCCGCTGGCGCCAAAGATGGGGCGCTTTTCCTTCCGCTGGCGCCAAAGATGGGGCGCTTTTCCTTCCGCTGGCGCCAAATGAGGGGGCGCTTTTCCTTCCGCTGGCGCCAAATGAGGGGGCGCTTTTCCTTCCGCTGGCGCCAAATGAGGGGGCGCTTTTCCTTCCGCTGGCGCCAAATGAGGGGGCGCTGTTCCTTCCGCTGGCGCCAAATGAGGGGGCGCTGTTCCTTCCGCGGGCGCCAAATGAGGGGGCGCTGTTCCTTCCGCGGGCGCCAAATGAGGGGGCGCTGTTCCTTCCGCGGGCGCCAAATGAGGGGGCGCTGTTCCTTCCGCGGGCGCCAAATGAGGGGGCGCTGTTCCTTCCGCGGGCGCCAAATGAGGGGGCGCTGTTCCTTCCGCGGGCGCCAAATGAGGGGGCGCTGTTCCTTCCGCGGGCACCAGGACAGTTTCCACTCCCAATGGCCACTGTCCGGCCTCACTAAGGTCTGAAGAACCGTAAACTTTTGTTTAGAAAGTTTGGAGACCCCCCTGCTTTGGATCTATGTAAACTTGTACAATCCCTATAAACTGAGAGCGCCTATGTTGAGTGATGGGACCTTTTGAAACCCTTGTTTTATTATACAAATAGCAGTGACGCCTTTAGCAGCCAAATGAGGATAATGTGTATTTGGTTAAGGGTTAGTTCACCTTTTCAGAAAAAAAATGAAAAGGTGAACCAACATATCATAGTAGGCAGTGGTGGCCTGCCTGGGCCGGAGAGCAAGAAGTGCTGCTTTTGGAGCATTAAAATCAAGAAAAGGGTAAAATTTTAATACTACCTTTTTTTTAAATTTATTTTTATTGTAAGTGTTGGGGGGGGGGGGGGGGTAAAAGTAATGTTGTTTTGAGTGAAGTTCTGCTTTTTACGATGTTCTTAGTTCTTCTTTCGCAGTGACCATTGCTGTCTGTATTCTGTTTTCAATTCTGAGGAATTGTTTGGTCGCGGGGATTCACCTTTGATGTGTGGGAGAAAGAAATAAAGGCAATGGCCTGTTGTGATAAAAATACAATCCTTACTGACTATTATTGTCTTGGCAAATTTCCACCAGACCCACTTCCATGCTATTTGCTGTATTGTGCCACGCATGCAAAATGTATGGCACTTTAAAAATCCATTTGTGTCAGCAGAGCACTTGGATGTGTTGCAGGGAGTTTTGAAAATGTCCTGAATGTTGCATTTTTCAATTCTATGGATTTTCTGTTTGTCTTTCAAATTAACGAACTCAAAGCTGAATTCCAGGTCAATAGGTAAATTCCCAGATGAAATACATAGAAGAATTGTTTTACCTGCCAACAGATATATTTCTGTCCATACAATTCTGAAATGTCCACAGATCTGCCATACAGCACGACCCTGTCTGGCATGTTGGAGACCTGATATTTCTCTGCTGCTATGTAAGATCTCCGGGTTTTGTCCTTCCCTGTCTGAGCACTGCTATACAGGGACTGCAAAAGGCTATCTGAATACAATATTCATGTGAATGTCTTGAATCTTGGTGCGCTTTGTGTATTAATCCCAGCTCTGTGCACTAATCCACTGTTCAGGCTTCCTGTAATGAAGATCGCTCACTGCTGCTCTCTCCTTGTGCAGGGTAACTGGTCTGGTCTCCGCCCCCTCCTGTTCTGCAGGCAGCCTGTAGTGGGTGGAGTCTACTCGGCCCCTCCCACAGCTCTGCTCTCTCTGTACAGACTATGTACAGCACAGTGATGTCACTGCTAATTTTACAAGGTTAACATCTTGGGTTGCAAAAGCATATGGCCCATTTTGAGGAATACGGTAGGTTTTAAAGTGGGTGTAAACCCACTTAAAAAACAAAAAAAAACAAAAAACGAACACCTGCAAGACAAAGGCATAACGAGCTAGTATGCATAGCATACTAGCTCATTATGTAATACTGACCTGAGATCGAAGCACTCGCTGCAGTGCCCGTACATCACTCCAGGGAGTTACTTCCTGTTATCGTGGCTCCGGCGATGTGATTGGTCGGAGCCGCAATGACGTCACTCCTGCGCATGCCAACGGCACCTACATGCCATTGCTTCAGTTTGTGTCAGTGCGCATGTGCAGATAACGATGGCACCAAGCAAATACAGAGGATATCTCCTAAACCGTGCAGGTTTAGGAGATGTCTGGGGTAGCTACAGGTAATCCTTATTATAGGCTAATAAAAAAAAAAAAATGCAGCCACCACATCAAATTGGTTATCTGCAATATAATACATATTTTGTTTTGGGTTTAATAACCGTTTAACCTCTTCATGATCAACCCACGCAGATATACTGCAGCAGGGCGGCCGCTCTGTGCCAGATCACGTACTAGGTATGTGATCTGGGGCGTGCACGCACCGCCTGTGACCCTCTCCCGCTGTGATTGGGCCGGGACCCGCTGATCGTTTGAGAGACAGGCAGACCCTTGTTCTGTGACAAGGAAAGCAGTGATCTTGTGTTTCTGCTTAGCAGAAACATGGCTCTCTGCCTTTACACAGTACATCCACCCCCCACACAATTAGACAGCACTCCCAGGGAACACAGGTAACCATTTGATTGCCCCTGATTTTAACCTATTCCCAGCCAGTGTGATTAGTACAGTGACAGTGCATATTTTTTATAGCACGGATCACTGTATTGGTGTTGGTGGTCCCCGATTTTTTTTTTTTTTTTTTTTTTTTTTTTTTTACTATTTAAAAAAAAAAAAAAAAAGTTTGTAGATGCTATAACTTTTGCACAAACCAATCAATATACGTTTATTGGGATTCTTTTTGGTAAAAAAAAATAAATAAAAAAAAAATGTAGCAGAATACATATTGACCTACAATAGCAGAAAACAAATGCTCCTGCGCACGTTTGGATTACCAGACAGTCTATGTATTGTGATGGTAAATGTCACAGGCCTTGCTGCCCTCAAGGATAAGGGTATCCTAACAGTCAAAGAGAAGAGGAAAAAAAAAAGGGCGCACCAGCCTTGTGCATTATCCTTTGGATTTATTTAATGTAGATAAAAGGAAAACTACTCACAAACATCTGTAGATATCTTGCCATGTAAATAGTCTCCAAATAGCAGCAATTGATTGAAGACAGATGAACTCCAGAGGTCAGGGAGGAGATAACAGGAGCCTCTGGAGGTCATCTGTCTTAAATCAATTGCTGTTATTTGGAGACTATTTACATGGCAAGATATCTACAGATGTTTGTGAGTAGTTTTCCTTTTATCTACATTAAATAAATCCAAAGGATAATGCACAAGGCTGATGCACCCTTTTTTTTTTTTTTTTTTTTTTCCTTTTCTCCTTTTCTTTTTTACATATTGACCTAAATTGATAAAGAAATGTTAGTTATTTTTTATTGCATGTGGTTTAAAGCTGAAAGTAAAAAAAAAAAAAGTATGTGTGCATGTATATATCATATACATATGCATGTGTGTGTGTATATGTGTGTGTATATATATATATATATATATATATATATATATATATATATATATATATATATATATATATATGGCTTTGCGGTTTATTTTGTCGCGCTATAAACCGCACATTTTTCAGTTAAAGCGGGGGTCCACCTACACCGCCAAAAAAAAAAAATATTAAAAGCCAGCAGCTACAAATACTGCAGCGGCTGACTTAATAAATGTCCACTTACCTGTCCCAGGGTCCAGCGATGTCGGCAGGCGACGCGGAGAACCTGCTCGGTTCTCGGCAGCTGCCGCCGCCATCCTAGTTGAGGGAATCAGGAAGTGAAGCGTTGCGGCTTCACTTCCCGGTTCCCTACTGCGCATGCGCGAGTCGCGCTGCGCATCGTAACTGGTCCCCGCTATCTCCTGGGAGCTGTGTGTTTCCCAGGAGACAGCGCGGAGGGACAGGAAGAGGCGTAGACTCCCATGGGAGTCTATGCTGGAAGTGGGTGCAAATACCTGTCTTAGACAGGTATCTGCACCCCCCCCTCCCCCCTGAAAGGTGCCAAATGTGACACCGGAGGGGGGGAGGGTTCCGAAAAGCGGAAGTTCCATTTTTGTGTGGAACTCCACTTTAAAGTAACGCAGTACCGTATCACAAACAAATGCCCTGGTCAGGAAGGGGGGTAAACCTTTCCGTTGGCTGAAGTGGTCAAACTAAATTTTCGTTCTTGGAGTTTAATTCAACTCTCAATTAAAACGAATGTCTCCTTTTAAATCTGCTTAAAACCGGTTGGCTTTGCCATGAGTGTAATATGGATGGTGCCATGGCAGAGCTCTCCTGTGGGGAAAAATGCCAGCTGCCTGGCTGTCATGCAGATTCATGGCCTTCAGTATGTTTTTTTTTTTTTTTTTTTTTTTTCCCCTGAAACAAGTGCAAAAAAAGATTTCTAACTTTCATTCACTGCACGCTTGTTCCTGATCTATGGTTTAAAAGCTGAGCAGCCAGGGACCTGGCATTTTCAGGAGACTGTCGGTAATGATAACTTCTATATGTTTCTGAGACCGCTGTGCTTTCAGCTCTGATTATGAGACATGAGTAATTTCGGTGTGATTGTGATGTGATTGCAGCCTGACATGGTCGGAAACTGAGGTTTTTTTTTATCGCAGAGCCTTTGGCAGACCAAGACGCTTGCTGTGCGTGCGGTGGATTGTCTCTTCCTTAACCAGAGGGAATCCTTTGGTTTTTAGTCTGAGCTCTTTTTTTTTCTCTTTTTTTGTCATGTGATTTAGTGAGTCAGCTGCACTGTTGGCTCTAAGTGGGGTGACTCAGAGGGGCTTGGCCTCTGCTGGAGTCTCCGCCCACATTCCAGTTCCTTTTATGCCAGTCACATGACCACCTGTTTCCTTCTTCGGTACTTTGCTTACAAAACATGACCTGATCAGACTACCACAAGAAAGGTGCTCCAAAATTCCCATCAGACGCACATCATTGAGACTTTTAAGGGCAGATGAGGACATTCTCCGATCGATTTATCCTGCAGGCAGTGTATGTGGTTCTCCCATTATAGTGGCAGATATTAGAAACCTTCCTCTTCCATTTAATTGATGACCGGCCAATTGTTGGAAAGCTCAGTTTTTATCTTCCAAAATCACTCGTATATTAGGATTCTGGTTATTTTCATATAATCTCATTTTGCATTCTGTGCATTTCAGGCCATGTTTCTACTTATGGCTGGCTAGAAATTTTCACGTCAATCATTAGGGTTTTATTACAGGTGTTGGTTTACACAGCAATTTACATGTATTGTACTTTCACATCAGTCCTGCCCTTGGCTAACAATTTAAGTTATTAAAGGCTTACGCTTTATTTATTTTTAAAGAAACAAACATGTTATACTTGCCTGCTCTGTGTAATGGTTTTGCACAGAGCAGCCCCGATCCTCCTCTTCTCGGGTCCTCTGTGTTTCTGGCCCCTTCCCTCTGCCGAGTGCCCCTAGAGCAAGCAGCTTGCTATGGGGGCACCCATGCAGACCCCGTCTCGAGCCCCAGCTCTGCGTGTCTAATCACATGCCGCATTACAACACTGCAGTTGCATGCATTGCAGGGTGGCCCTAAAGAACTGCAGTAGTCGCTTTTGGCGGCACCACTGGCCAGGTTACTTGCTGAAGCACCGCATCACAGCCATGAACAGCTGGTAATGTTCAGTTGTGTGGGGTGCTTACATGATTTTTTTTTTTTTTTTTTTTTCCCTGCACAAGCCCAATCTCGTATGCATATACTAGGGCTAGTAGTTATCTTACTAGCATTTTGGAGAAAACCCACACAAGCACAGGGAGAACATGCACACTCAGTGCAGGTAGTGTCAGGGTTGGAATTCAAATCGATGAGGCTCTATGCCCCGTACACACGATCGGATTTTCCAACAACAAATGTATGCATGAAACGTTTGGAGCCAACAACCTTCGAACAAAAATCTACGGGTTTGTTGTCGGAAATTCCGTTCGTGTGTACGGGGCATAAGTAATAAGCACTTCTGCCTTGAAGCAGTAGGACCATTGTTCAAATCCCAACCTTAACACGATCTACATTGAGCTTTCATGGATTCCTTCCACACTCCAGAAGACATGCTAGTAGTTTAATTGGCTCCTGTCTGAACTTGTCCGTAGGGCTAGGTTCACACTACTGCGTGTCGAACGTGTGCAAAATGGTGCAGTTTCCCAACACACAGAAACACGCTGCACTTCAGCAGACCCATGGCACTGCCATTAATTGCTAATGATACCCCCACGCATCTGCAAATACGCAAGTTTTTTTGTACACACCAAACCACGTGATACGGAAGCATGTTTTTCGAAAAGTCGAGTTATTTTCTGCATTTCTCCCGTGTAGGGCATCCCATTGAAATGGGCTTCCCTACATGCAATCCCACTTGGGTGCACTTTTTAGAGTGTTTTGTTTTTTTGTTTAATGTAAGACCACAGGTAGAGGTGTGTGGTGTGTTTTTTTTTTTTTTTGTTTTTGTTTTTTTCGGGTAAAAGGCACAGGCAAACCTGTGCGCCTGTAAACCTTTTGAGTCGGAGAGCTGCTGCTGAACCTGCACCAAGTGGTACGAAAGCTTAGGAAGTATGTGTCCATGGACAAATGCCCAGAAAACAGACGACTTGTGTACAAGTAAAATGTGTGACCGAAAGCATCGGTTGTGGAAAACATTCACATCCTCTAGTGACCTGATCACTGAAAGAGAAGTAAGAGACTAAATATGTAACCATCACCGTATAACCCGATTTGCAGCAAATTTCTATTATGTTCCCTGTTTTTTGTTTTTGTTTTTTTTGTCCCTACGCTGTTTGCAGCCCTGCCCTAGGAATAAAACCACACTTTTACATTGAGTCATCGAATGGTATTTGTTCTCGCATCTGAGAACATGTCAATATAATCTTTCCTAAAGCTGAACTCCAGGAAACCGATTACAGTGGAACCTCTGATTACGAGTAACGCTGTTAACGAGCGTGTCGCAATACGAGCACTGTATTTTAAAAAATCGTAACTGTTTGCGAGTGTCTCGCAAAACGAGCGCGATTCAGGCCAAAGCGGTTTGCGGTACCGCTTTTGGCCTGAGGTGGGGGGAGGGGGCGCCGGAGCAGAGCCGAACGTCACGCTCGGAAATGCACGGTAAGGCCCGAGTACAGCACGGCTGACCTCGGCAAATCTCAGGTAGGAAGTCTTTCTGAGGTTTGCCGAGGTCCGCCGAAGTGTCCTCGGGCCTTTTCAGTAATTTCCGAGGCTCTCCGGCTCCCTCATCCCCCCACACCCCCCCCACACCCCCCCCCCACCCCCCGCCTCTGGCCACGAATGCGGTATTGTATCCCATTGAAATCAATGCAGAACAAATTATTTTAGTTTCCATTGACTTTAATGGGAAAACTCTCTTTGATATGCGAGTACTGTGGATTACGAGCATACTCCTGGAACGGACTATGCTCGTAATCCAAGGTTCCACTGTGTAGTGATTGTAGAGTCCTCGTTTTTAAAAACAAAAAAAAAAAAAAAAAAAACACCAACATGTTCTACTTTCCTCCTCTGTGCAGTTGGTTTTGCACAGAGCAGCCCGGATCCTCCTCTTCTTGGGTCTCTTTGCTGACCCCGGCCCCTCCCCCCTATCGAGTTCCCCAACAGTCAGCAGCTTCCTATGGGGGCACTGGAGCCGAGCCACAGCTCCACATGTCCATTCAGACAGAGCCCTGACTCCGCCCCCCTCTCTCCCCTGATTGACTGACTTTGATTGCCGTGGGAGCCAGTGGCGCCGCTGCTGTGTCTCAGCCAATCAGGAGGAGTGTCCTGGACGGCTTAGACATTCGTGGACATTACTGGAGAGAGATGGGGCTCAGGTAATTAGGGGGTGCTGGGGAGGCGGCCACACACAGAAGTTTTTTTTATCTTATTGGATAGAATGCATTAAGATAAAAAAAACCTTGTGCCTTTATAACTCCTTTTTTAAGGAGGCTTCTCGAGCGTCTTTCCAGTGTGCCCCAGAAGCCTCAAACCCTGCGGTTCTCTAGAACAATAATCTGAAGCCACAGCTTACTGGGTGTCACATAGCCAACCACTTCTACCTTCCTATGAGGCTATCCGTCACATCTGTTGGCTATCAGGAAGACACAGGTAAGACAAAAACAATGACCTGGCCACAATTTTCATTAAGCTACATCCCAAGTTTTTTAAAGTTCCTGGTCATTCTGTGAAGAAACCCTATGAGAACAGAGAGGCGTCTGCAATCCAGAACTAGAATCGGCTTAAAGTGGAAGTCCATGCTAAAATAAAATCCCTGCATCTATAGACACCCACAATCTAACACTAACCTATCTAGCCCTGTAAAGAAGAAATCCATACACATAACCTTTTCTGCAGGTGGTCCGGCCCGATCCCACGCCAGGCTGTCAGCCGTGGCTTTGCTATGGAGGTGGGTGTGCAGAGGACATGGCCAACAATGGAAGCCCCATAGGAAGTCTGTGGCTGTCATCACTTCCCATTCATTTCACAGTCATTGTCTGCTGTCTCCTCTGCAGAGCTTCCACCACTGGAGATCGGGTAGAATCGCCTTAAAAAAAAGGTATGTATAGTGATTTCTTCTTTACAGGACTAGATATGTTAGTGTTAGATTGTGGGTGTCTATAGATGCAAGGATTTTAGTTTTAGCATTGGCTTCCACTTTAATGACAATGCAGAGTGCCCAACGGCTTTCTGCTTATGGTAATTTGGAGAATTACATTTCCTGCACCACTTATAATAGGAATACTTTAGTATATTGGTGAGTAATAAAGTGTTTCGTAGCAACAAAATTTATGAGCATTAGTCATAAGCAAATTCATCTTTTAAACTTCTGTTCTTCCAGAGTAAACATCTGCGTTACACTGAGCTGGAGTTGTAGAAGTTCTCCTTTCAGAAAGCTCTCTATTTAAAGGGGTTGTAAAGGTAAAAATGTTTTCACCTTAATGCATTCTATGCATTAAGGTGAAAAAACTTTTGACAATACCGCCGCCCCCAGCCCCCCCCCCCCCGTTTTACTTACCTGACACCTTGAATCTCCGCTGCTCGTTCTCGTCATCTCTATTGCAGCTCAGCCTGGTCGCTGATTGGCTGCAGTGGATGGATTGAAAGCAGCGCAGCCATTGGCTCGCGCTGCTGTCAATCACATCCGATGACGCGGCGCGCCGGGGGGCGGGGCCGAGTGATACAGCGAGTGGCTTTAGCCGCCGGCTGTATCACGGGAGCGCGCCCGCAACAACTAACCACCATGCGAGGGAGCTCGCATTAAGGTGGTTATTTCTTGCGGAGAGGAGCTGAAACAGCCGCCGAGGGACCCCAGAAGAGCAGGTTCGGGGCCACTCTGTGCAGAACGAGGTGCACAGTGAAGGTAAGTATGACATGTTAGTTATTTTTAAAAAAAAATAAAATTACCTTTACAACCCCTTTAACAATAAACTACAAGTTTATTCCCATTTGGGAACGAACCACCCACTGGTTATGGTGACCCACGTGAGCTCACTACTTAGGCCTCATGTACACCGCAGCTGAAGTTTAGGAGCAGTTGGGCGTTTTTTGTTTTTTGTTTTTTTTTCTTTTTTTCTTTTTTTTTTCAGCAGCCCCTGAACTCTCCTCCTGCTATCCTATGTGTAGATGTACACTCAGTCTTTGATAGTTTAGAAGCAGTTGAGGTTATAGGCATTTTATCATTATTTTTTTTTTTTTTTTTTTTAATGCAGAAAAATTGCGTTCAGGACTGTAGATTGAGCATTTGCATTCATAAGCTTTTTTTTTTTAAAGAGGAAAAAACTTCTGATTAAATTTTGAACATATAAAAATCTTGCACAAACACAAATTTCACCACCACACTTTTTATAGCAGCTGAAGAGTTGTTGGTCTACCCCAAAACTCACAATAAGAGAAACTGGATCATCAGGTCATTTAGTTGGAATCCCTAAGGCTGGGTTCACACTGGTGCGATGTTGGACTTCGCATGTGATTCACACCACATTGCTGTTGCAGATCAAATGCGATGTCTGGCTGAATTTGCATTGCACAACGCACATACAGATTGTATGGCGGAATTAGCATCGCATTTGCACCAAAATGGCGTAGGGACCCTTTTTTTCATCAGCACTGGAATCGGAACGCCACGGGTGTTAACACCTCTGCAATCTGATTCCTGCACCAATTGGCAGTTCGCACTGTGATCTGCAAACCGATCTGGGGGTGTCATTATCTTTGCATTGACACCCACAGCGGTTCATGTCCGTGTGACATGCGATACAGGAACGCACTGCAATTGCGCTGTTTCCCGCATCGCATATATATATTTGAACCAGGACTTAATAGAAGGAAAACTAGCATTATAGGAATGGACCTGTTGTATTGGAACCTTGCATAGGGATTTATTTTATTTTTACCTGGAGAAATGTTTAGGTCACGCAAGTCTTTTATTAAAGTGGTTTGTCAGAGTTTTGTAAAAAGTGACTTGAATGGCAGGTTTTCATAACAGAAGACACCCTCAGGGTTTCTTCTGTCATAAATTTCCCTGTCGGCCAGTAATGTGCAGCTCAGATCACATTTACGCCCCGCTCTATGTGCCACTGCGATTTGACTCGCACACAGGATTAACTGGGAAAAAACGCGAGCTGCCGGGGACAAGGCAGGAGCTGTTAGAGCGCAGTGCTGGAGAACTGTGTTTGTAGGAAAGTCTGTCATAATTTACAATGCATATTAGTACATTTATGGCTTTTAAAAAAACAAAAAACACTATCGACTTTTCTGCCACTTTAATATAACCAGTTAAATACACTGTAGAAAGAAACCGGTTTGTTATATCACAAAACTGTTCAAGAATCGTGTATTCTTCCTTGAATCTTGGTGAGCTCTGTGTATTCCTTCCAGATCTGTGCAGTAAATCCAGTGTGAGGCTTCCTGTAATAAAGACCGCTCACTGCTGCTCTCTCTCCTTGTGCAGGGGGACTGGTCTTGTCTCCGCCCCCTCCTGTAGTTTTCTGGATGGGGGGGGTGGCTTCTGGGTCCCTCCCACAGCTCTGCTCAGGTTATATACAGCACAGTGATGATGCCACTGCTATTTTTACAAGGTAATATCTGGGATTCTGATAGCATTTGGTGCACACAAGGTGGGTTTATATCCTTTGTGGCTATTGAGGAATATATTTCTGTTGTCAATATTTTTAGTGAAAATTATTCCAAGAATAAAATCCACAATGTATGTGGTGCATATCAAAACATTAGGAACAGGTATAAAAAGGGGAATCAAATATTATACCACCAGCTACTCCTGACCCAAGGGGATGCCAGATAAAGTAGAAATTCAACATAAAGAAAAGGGTTTTAGGGAGCAAACAGCCATCCTACTCGGGAAAACCTTCCCCCAGGGAAAAACATTAGAACCCAAACTTCACCACCGGCTCCCCGGAATGGGCTGTGAGTAAACATAATGCACAACCACAAGTGGTAGCAACACAAGTAGATTAAAAGGGACATACGATTCTAGGAAGGGGGGGGGGGGGGCTTTTTTTTTGTACCTGGAGCTCAGCTTTAAGCAGATCACATTAAAGTGCATGTAATAGCTGATGCTGCTAATCCTGCCCCGGGTTACATCATCATGTTCTATTCCTAAAACAGCCCTCTGTTCCTCAACACTTCCAGGAAATGAGAGACGATCGGCACCTTGGGCAATAGTTTAGGGACCGCTAAACAGCCCTACAAGAAAACAAAAAATCCCTTCACCTTTTAGAGTAAGCATGTACTTCATTTTATAAACTTTAAAAAGTGGCTAAAGTGGACGTCTGTGTAAAAAATTAAAAAATAAAACTCCCAAATCTTCCCTCTTATAAAATATCCTAACTGCTAACTAGGATTTGTATACCTGTTGGTTACAGAAGCAATGTACTAAGGAACAGTGGCCTAGGCCCCGTGCACACTGGGTGTCACTGTTTAGCCCCCTGAGCATTCCAGAGTGCAAGGGATTAAAGCAGGCGGTGAGGATACATTGCCATATGATCCCTGAAGAGCAATCCGCATTCAGATCACACGTGAATAAGCCCTTAGTCTAGCCATACACAGCTTGAATTGTGGACAATTTTTTATTTTCGTGGGATAGAATGGTTTAGGGCCGGGCTTGACAAATTGCTTTAAAATTAGGAGCCAGTTTGTGTGCTTGCGTAGCGATAGGTAACGTGTATCGCAATCATCGTTTTCATACATAGGCACCACCAACGCACACCTCTACAGCCTTGCGTGTTTATATGTGGGGGGAGGGTGGTTTCATTTTTTTTTTTTCATCACATGAACAAAAAGCCCCTGTGTGTTGTGTTGGTTGTGTTTTTTGTTTTTTTTTTGTGTCTGTTTGTTTCTTTTTAATGAGACATGCAGGGTCTTTAAAAAGACCCTGCATTTCTCTCCTGTGCTCCACTAAATGTAATGCATTGCAGATTAGGCTGCATTACATTCTTTTATGGCTTGGGAAGCTGTCAACGAAAGTGACATCCTATACGTTGCGTCCTGGTCAGAAGAAAAATGGAGAGGAGAGCAGACATGTCTGCTCTCCTCTCTACTCGGCGGCACCCACTATTCTGCTCCCATGCCCGCAGATGGGCAAGTGGAGCCCGGGATACATGGTAAGGAGGGGGCACTTTACCTGCGTGTGTGGAAGCAATCTGGTGGCAGTGGAGCCCCTTCTGAATGCTTACACCTGATAAGTGAGCCCTGCTGTTTACCCGCAGCAGGGCTAAGGGTAGAAGGAAAAACGACCCGCCCAGCAATGTATGTTCTGGGCATTGGGCGATACAGATTGTGTGCATCCCTGCAACAGTGATGGGCTGACAAAAGTCCAGGCAACCTACCACCTGGTATTTGTCGAGCCTCTGTTGTCAATGAGAGAAAGTGAGGCGGCGGCGTAAATTTTAGGTTGTCCCCAAACAAGAAATGAGAGTAAATCTTTCAATGAAAACAACCGTCCAAGAAGGAATTTCCCCTCCAGTTTGGAAAATTTTCTCCAACTTCCTGTTGTGTCTTTTAGATGTTCTGTAAATCTAGGCGGTATGAAGGGCTCCTCTGAACACTTTAGCTGAGTAATGGAGTACAAGCGTTGGCTTGTCCTCTATTCAGACTCGTTAAATGGCAGGCTGATGGGAGAGCGTTAATAATTGATTACATGTAGCGCTGCACACAGCTCATACAGAGACATTCAATCATATGTTCTGTTTTATGGGACCCGAGTGACTTCCAAAGTCCGCTTTTCTGACCCAAGAAGGCTTTGTGTCAGTCTGACCCCCAGATCTGTTTCTTTGTGGCGGAGCTTTGCTGGAAATGTACGTTATTACATAATACATTTTAGAATGCCTAGAATCTGCGTGTGCTTTTTTGCTGAGTGCCTGAAATATAACAAGGGAGTGCTCGGTCTCCCAGCAACCATTCACCAGCTGTCACTTTATAAAAATCAATGCAGTGACTTGCTACTCGCACCCTGACATTTACATGACTAGACCTGTGACGTCGGTGAGAATGCAGTTTGTAAACTTGTGACGTCGGTGAGAATGCAGCCTGTTTTGTTTATCCACTTGCTGATCAAACCTGTTCTGGCACTTTGTTTACAAGTTTAAATCCGTATTTTTTGCTAAAAAATTACTTGGGAACCCCCAAATATTTTATGTGTATGTATGTGCAACGTCATGTCGTCACTTCCAGTCTAATGAGAGAGAGAATCTGCAACTTGCGTCTTTGCTTTCACCCTAGACTGGAAGTGACGACATGATGTTGCACCAGCCATAGAGGCGTTCAAAGACTATTTAGTCTCTGGTAACCTCTATGGCCAGCCATGCGTCCTGGGGGAGGGGGTTGTGAGTTGTTGGAGGGGATGGCCGCTCCTGAAAGCGAGCCAGCTGCTAATTAGCTGCTTGGACTGCTTTCATGAGAGAGCCGACTGAAAAAAAAAAAAAAAAAAAACATGGGTACATGCGTTAAACCACTTGCAAGCTGTAACATATATATTTATAAAACTGCCCCATGTTTTTGGTGTAATTGAACATAATGGCACCTGAACCTGCGTTGTGTAATTGTGCGTTTTTAAGATTACGGGTAGAATCGCATTGATAACCAGGTGTGAATGGAGCCCTAATAATACTTTAGAATCCCATATAAAATGACAGAAGTACATAAATATGCTCACTGCATCTGCTAACTTTGAAGCAAAAACACAAACTAGATAACAGAAGAAGTTGATCAGCAAGATTTTTTTTCCCCAGAAACTGACTAAAAATAATTATATAAATTCGACCATATTGAAGAAACTAGAGCTGATGCAGTCTAGCCAATGCAATTTTCTGAATCGGCTCCCAAAATAACTCAAGGAAAGGTCTAAAAAGCAAAGCACCAGGATGAAAGATTTTTGTTGTTGGGCTGGGATTATGAACCTTCATGCA
Organism: Aquarana catesbeiana; assembly: GCF_042186555.1. Lineage (NCBI taxonomy): Eukaryota > Metazoa > Chordata > Amphibia > Anura > Ranidae > Aquarana > Aquarana catesbeiana. The sequence continues at coordinate 29,158,674 of NC_133330.1, forward strand.
AAGTAAAGAAAAAACTTTGCCCCAACATGTTCCGTCCTCCATAGTGTGTAAAAAAAAAAAAAAAAAAAAAAAAAAGCCACCTTGCCTAGGTGAGAATGAGGTGAATTCTGCTCCTGAGATGTCCACGTCATATGCCAGAAGGCTTCAGCTACACAACGCTGGAGGACAGGCCTGCATTTGAAGGATAGACATTACAGCACTGTTTGGTGGTCGAGCTTGTTAAAGTGGTTGTAAACCTCAGACATGATATATAAACAAAGCATATCCCTCTATAGCAGGGGTCTTCAAACTACGGCCCTCCAGTTGTTCAGGAACTACAATTCCCATCATGCCTAGTCATGTCTGTGAATATCAGAGTTTTACAATGCCTCATGGGATGTGTAGTTCCACAACAGCTGGAAAGCCGTAGTTTGAAGATTCCTGCTCTATAGCATAAGAGATGAAAGGGTGACTGGAAAGGAGCTCCAGCACACAGCCTGTGAATGACAGCCTCTGCTCTGTTCCTGTTTGCTTTGTAATGTGGGTGTGTCTCTTCCCTCCAATCAGTTCTCAGAGCTCTCCTTGCTGAGCTCTGCAGAGAGTAACTTCAGCTCTCTGTCCCCTTTTTCTAAACTCTGACAAGCTTTTTAAGTTCTGCTCTTTGGATGTAGAGAAGACTGCAGACAAACAAGTACAAATTATGTTTCATCTGAATCACCTGAGGGCAGTCACTTCACTGGGTATATGGAAGGGCTTACAACCATTTTAAAGTATACCTAAGGCCTGGTTCACACCTATGCATTTTTTAGTGTATGTTCACTTTTGCAGAATCGCTACAGTCCATTTAACATGGCTTTCCTATGGGTCATGTTCACATCTGTGATTTTTATGGAAAAGGGCCAGGGACCTTTTTTCTGTTTTTTGGTTCCATAGACTTCAAAGGATCAAAACGTGTATTGAAAGCTGCAACCTGCATAGGTGTGAACCAGGCCTCATGGGAAATGTGGAGAGGGATTAGAACACCTGTTTTTCTTTATTGCGCTCTGTGTCCTCGTTAGGGAGATTCACCCTCTTTGTCCTGCTCACTATTATAATGGAGAGTGAAAGTAAATGCCAAGTAAGATATGCAAGTTCACCAAAAGAGGAATTGAGGGGGAACTCCTTTAATGGGGACACACGGTCTGGTGACAACCAGGGATTCCCTCACTTTGTGGAGATTTCTTCTTTTCCTGTTTCGGTATTGGACAGGAAGTGAAGGGCAATCTCCCCAATGGGACACAGATGGCAGAAAACACAAAAACAACTGACTGGTGTTCACCTTCTCTTACAGCTTACGCTATCCAAAATTGTGAGTAGGGGGGTTGGGGGTGAATAGTCTTTTACCTTTAGTTACACTTTAAGATGAAAGACTTCAAAATTATATCAACGCAGGGGGTGAAATTCCTCTTTAAAATGTTACTAAACCCTCAACAGTAAAATCAGTCTGTATATGCAGTAAAGCATCATGCTTGTTATACTCACTGTGGAACCTAAGGGGTGCATTCTGTAAAAACAAAAACAAAAAAACTGATCCTGTCTCCTCTGATCCCCTTCTTCTATGTCCCCTAATCATTTTCTGATAGAGAAGAGACTAGGGGACAAGCTGCACATGCTCAGTTTTATGTGTATTGCAAGTTTTTTTTTTTTTTTTTTTTTTTTTCTCTTGGTAGGGAGCATGTGATCAGCACAGGGCCAATCAGCACTGTCCAGACAGAGGGTCAGGGGTCCTGCAGCCTCATAGGACAGTCATAAAAGAATAAAAACTTCTCCTACAAGCTTTAACCACACTGATAGAAGTCACAAGACTGCTATATACTGCTGATGATTAAAGATATTTAGCAGTTTATATTTACTAAAATAATTGAATTTCCATGTTCTGTGGGAGACCAGATATAGTGAATGCAGGGTCCAGGGTTTAGTAACACTTTAAATAGACCATGTCTGTTAGGTTGCAGTAATTCATCCTCCATCCGTACTGAGAAGCTGATGCTGAGAATTGCTCAACAGCAGTCCTGGGCTGGACGTTGCGCACTGCTGACACTTGGAATGATTCTTGCTCCACAGCTGACTTGTGTCCTACTAGCCTACAGAACCCTTCGCTGCCTTTTCTCAACATGGTCGGTTTCACATTCCAGTGATGCAAGTGTGACATCTCGAAGAGCTCTCACCTTCAGGTGCTGTTGACTCTGGAGGCCCTAAAGGAAGCACTTAGGGCCCTTTCAGACGTGCGGATCCATATCCAGCCATCCGCTTGCTCAGCAGGGATCGCTCTGTTGATTCCCGCTGAGCCGGCGGATGACAAGTCCGTCTCTACACACTGTGCAGGGACAGACCTGTCAGATCTCCGCTCTTCTCTATGGGGGGATCGGATGATTATGTACCGCCTGTCCGTTTTTCATCCGATCCGCCAGACGAATGGAAATTAGGACATCCATGCGTCTGGATTTTGCGGATTGAGGCGGAGCGGATGTCGGCGGACATGTCACCGCTGATATTCGTCACTCCATAGAGATGTATGGAGCGACTGATCGGATCCGCTGAAAAAACGGATTTGAAGGGCCCTTAGACGTAAATACATTTTTTTTTTATATATATATATATATATATATATATATATATATATATATATATATATATATATATATATATATATATATATATATATTCCCAGCAACTCTATATTGAAAGATTACACTGATTTCAATGATCCAGTTGTTGCAATTTTCCAATCTACAGCAAGGGTTTCCAAACTTTCTAAACAAAGTGCCAGTTTACTATTTAGACTTTAGGGGGGCTGACCTGTGGCCAGCAGTTATAGAAATGTCCCTGGTATCAGTGGGAGTAAGCCATGCCCTATCTTTTTAGTATTAGAGGAATAGTAGTAGGGATAGTGCCCCGTCATAGGTGTCAGTGGGCAGAATGTCTTGTTTCAGTGGGATAAATGGTGCTCCAAGGGCCAGATAAAGTCAAGCAAAGGGCCGCCCCTGGGCCACAGTTTGAAGACCACTGACCTACAGGGTGATCGGTGATAATCCAATTAGAAACAGGAGAATTTCTTGTTTGGCATGTTTATGGCCTCTTATCCAGATTCTGTCTCAGAAATTATTTAGCAGCCCCACCTGATTAGCAATCCTTGGATAAGTACATAAAATAGAAAAAAAGTGCAGCGCTAAAAACAAAAAAACATAACCCTAAAAATACATTGGCGTAATATCTGGCAAATCAAAGCCATATAAATAGTCCCAGTTCATATAGTATGAGAACCATGGATGACTTAAAGCAGAATTCCACCCAAAAAATGGAACTACCGCTCATCTGATTCCTCCCCCCCTCCGGTGCCACAATTGGCATCTTTCAGGGGGGGGAGGGGGGTGCAGATATCTGTCTAATACTGGAATTTGCACCCACTTCCTGGAATAGACTCCCGCGGAAGTCACGCCCCTTCCCGCCCCATTTGTATGTGGGATATCCTAATGCCCGGTACACACAATCCGATTATCGGACAAATGATCGGCCGTTTTTTTTTTGCATGCTAATCTCACGTCGAATCTGATGAGTTTACTAGAGTCACGAAAATTCCCGTATGACAGCATAAAAAATTCGGAAGTCATGTCCTGTGCTGTAATGCATTTGTATTGCATTTTCGGACGATAGGTGTACTGATTAAACGAAAATCGTACGATCTGGCATCGTGCGAAAAATATTTCCGTGCATGTCCGATAGAATAATATCGGATGAACTGTTCCGATCGGCTCTCGAAAGCTCTGTACTAACGTTCCGATTATCGTACGATCGATTCGAATGCGGCATTTTTCATACGATTTTCGGATCGTGTGTACGGGGCTTCACAATAAATATCGGACAGCATGTGTGTAAAATGCTGAAGTTGCAGCAGATTAGATTTTTATTTTTACAAAAAGCTTGAGGCTTACCTGACATTTGTTTGGATTCCAGTAATGTATTTAGATAATTTTGCTTGTCCTGGAGTTCAGTTGTAACACAAGGATAAGGATCTTTTTTAGGTCATGCGGCTGTAATCTTCAGATCCTTGCGGCTGAAATTTTTTTTTCTTTTGAAAATCCAGATTCTTATTCTGTTAGTCATAGTTGTTGAACAGGCGATTCGATTTAATTCACAAGGATAAGGCCCTGTGAGCTGAAACACGTCAGCAGATTCCCTTGTGTTTTTTATGCTTATTTTAATAAAATATGATTTGTGCCCTTTCAGTGCCGTATGCTTTTTTTTATCTCACTCTGTTTAATGTTTCATGTCTCTTAAAGTTATAACACTATCCTTTTTACTTTATTGATATTTTTGTCTACTTTGTTTGCCTTTCGGTAGAATTAATTTGTTGCCAACACATTTTGTCTCTGGCAGCGTTGCACAGCATATTTAGACCAGTCTTGCACCGGTGCGCAGCAGATTGAGTGCAGCGCAATTGCATCCGTGTTTTACACGTGGTTTTATGTGCGATCCCATTGACTTCTATTGGACTGTGCATTTTCGGAAAGCGAATAAAAGATGTAGCATTCAGAACTTTGGCTTGAGAGCACATCCATCTCAGTGTGGTCAGTTTTCTGGCTCTGCTGGGAGAACAGCATACCTCCCTGCACAGCCATTTACTGGGGAGATCTGTGTGCTGCTGTTTCTCCACCCCCAGCTCTCCAAGCCACTTATGCAGCTGAGAACAGATTGTGATCACTTATAAAAATAAGAAAAAAATAAATATATATGTGTGTGTGTGTGTGTGTGTGTGTGTGTGTGTGTATATATATATATATATATATATATATATATATATATATATATATATATATATATATATATATATATATATGTATGTGTGTATATATATACACACACACACACACACACACACACACACACACACATATATATATATATATATATATATATATATGTATGTATGTGTGTGTATATATATATATATATATATATATGTGTGTGTATATATACATACATACATACATACATTTTTTTTTTTTTTCTTTTTTTTTTTATACTCCCTGGTCATCTCTCTCCTCCTGCAACTCAGTACTCATTGGCTTACCTCTGCATAGACTGTCCCCACTTCAATCCATCATGAATGCTGCTAGACCCGTCCACCTTACCAATCGCTCTGTGTCTGCTACTCGTCTGTCAATCCCTCCACTGGCTTCTGCTCACCCAACGAATTTAATTCAAAATACTAACAACTACTTAAAAAGCCATCCACAATTTAGCCCCCAGCGACATCGCTAACCTAGTCTCAATATACCAACCAAGCCGCTCTCTTCGTTTCTCTCGATACTTTCTGCTCTCTTGCTCCCTCGTCACCTCCTCCCATGATCGCCTCCAGGACTTTTCCAGAGTCTCTCCAATCCTATGGAACTCCTTACCCCAATCTGTCCAATTATCTCTTACTCTATTAGCTTTTAGATGGTCCCTGAAAACCCCCCTCCTCAGAGAAGCCTATCCTAACCACTTTTAACAACTGTAGTTTCATTTTCTCCATCGGTTCATCCCCCACTTATCACCTTTTTTGTTTCACTTGACCCTCCCTCCTAGATTGTAAGTTCTAATGAGCAGGATCCTCTGATTCATCTTGTATTGTAACTGTACTGTCTTCCGTCATGTTGTAAAGCTCTGCCCAAACTGTTGGTGCTGTATAAATCCTGTATAATTATATAAAAAAAAAAATCTATCTCTTCTATCTCTATCTATTTCTAACGGCAGAATAATTCCCCCCCGCCGGAAGTGACTGAGCACATCGGTCCTTTTCTCTGCAGCCTCAGCTGCACAGATGAATATATTGGTGCTCTGAAGCTTTTTGCTCATTCACAAACTAGAGCTGCACGATTCTGGCTAAAATGAGAATCACGATTTTTTTGCTTAGAGGATAGATCACGATTCTCTCCCGATTCTCGCGGTGTAACATCATCTTTCACATTAAAACAAAAAAAAATTGCGCTAACTTTACTGTTTCTTTTTTTTTATTTACTGAAGTGTATTTTTTCCCAAAAAATTGCATTTGAAAGACCGCTGGGCAAATACAGTGCGACATAAAATATTGCAGCAATTGCCATTTTATTCCATATTATAAAATATTAGAATATATATATATATATATATATATATATATATATATATATATATATATATATATATATTATCTCTAATGTTTGGGGGTTCCAAGTAATTTTTTTTAGCAAAAAATATTGATTTTAACTTAAAGAAGTGTCAGAAAAAGATTTAGACTTTAAGTGGTTAAACTTCCTGCATTTACACGTTGTTTAAAGCTTGGCAGATTGCCCAGATTATTTGTTTACACAGAGAAGTTTATCCCTTTGATCTAAGAAGGAAGTTAGATACAATGTTTCAAGTTCTAAACTTGGCAGAATGCCTGGATGTTTTCTTTTGACAGCTGAGTGAGCAGATAATCTCTCCACTTGTTTATATGAAAGAATCGTCAAACTCAGCAGGAGAGATCGTCAGGGGAGGTGAATCGAGATCACGATTTTTTAACGATTAATTGTGCAGCTCTATCACAAACTGAAGCATAGTAAACAGTTTAGTATTCTTCAGTGATGAATGGACACAGAAGTTATTGGTACTGATCACTCGCGGTGTTCATTCAGGAAAGGAAGGCGCCAATTAATGATATAGTGGCTTTTTTTTTTTTTTTTTGAAGGGGCGCATGTGTTAGAACCGCTCCCCTGCAGTACAGAAAGAGGGGGCGCTGCAGGAGGAGGTGGGTGAGGATTGGTGTCTGGAAAAAGGTAGTACAGCCAACCCTCCTTTTTTAGCAGATGCCTGGGCTCCGCTTTTGAACTGATGGGGCCCAGTACAGGAGGGCTGGCTGTACTGCCTTATCAGTCGCCTTGTGTGTTTTTCCTTTCTCTTCTATTTTATACTGAATGATTTTACAAGGCGAGTGCTCATAATTTATGGAAGTGATTTAAACTTTTATATTCCTTTTTACCTTGAACACCTAACCAGGTCTCATAATCTGTCGCCTGAAGCAAGGCGTTCTCAAATATGATATCTGTCAGTTTTTGTTATAGAAAACTTCTCCCATAGGCTACAAGGCCTCTACATTTTTAATGTCGCATCCATAAAGTTTGAGTTTTGTTCGATTTACTACCCTGTGGCACCTTATTCACTTCTCAACCCCCCTCCCGCCCCCCGCAATCTGTATATTCTTTTTGACAATTGCTGTTTTTTTTTTTTTTTTGTTGTTTGTTTTGTTTTTATGTCATTTTAATAACTTGTTTTCCTTTTTCCTCCTCGCAGTTTTGTTTTTGAAAGATGACGTCCAGAAAGAAAGTGCTTCTGAAGGTCATCATCCTGGGGGATTCTGGGTAAGCAAAGCACCTTCCATGACAATTTACACATTCTCCTTATGGTGTTTATTGTACAAAATTCTGCATTTGCTAAGAAAAAAAAAAAAGAAATGGTCCTATCATTCTTGGCACTGGTTAGGATTGGCTTGTGAATTCTCTGCCAATCCATGATTGGCTGATTGTTGGCAGGAAGTGTCTTTTAAGAAAAGCGTAATCTTTTCTTTTCTGCATCAAGTGAACCCTTGGCTGGGCACCCACTTATGTTTTCTATCTAAAATGTGAAAATTAACTTGGCTGCAAATTCCTTGTATTTTTATAGGTAGATTGTATAGAACCTTATAGATTGCACTAATACCTTGGATTACGAGCATAATTCCTTCCAGAAGAATGCTTGTAATCCAAAGCACTGGTATATCAAAGCGAGTTTCCCCATAAGAAATAATTGAAACTCTGATGATTCGTTCCACAACCCCTGCTGGTGTATGCAGTACTGTATGTGGCCAGATTTGCGGGGGCGCTGGTGACGCTCCGGAGGCACTCGGGAACTGTTGACACTTTCGGGTGTTCCAACGTACATTATGGCTGCCTCACCCAGCTGGGGGGTCTCAGAGTTCTCCAGCACCCCCCGGACCTCTGGCCACCTACGGTAAAACATGCACCAGAGGTTTGAGTCCTGCTAGTCGAGACAGAGCTCGCAAATCAAGTCAGGATTTTTTTTAAAAAAATATGGCTAGTCTTGCGAAACGCTCGTATACCGTGTTACTTGCAAACCGAGGTATCGCTGTGCTGGAAGTATTGATGCAGTCCCAGACCAGAAGCTTACAATCTAATATCTAGCCCTTCTAAAGCTGGTCATAGACTGATCGAAATTGATCCAGTTCATTAGGAGTAAGCTGAATTCGATCCGTCTGTGGACAGGCTGGTTGTACTGAAGTCTGCCAATCGACTACAGTACAACCAGTCTGTCGGGTTTATTTTCGTGCGATCACTGCAGGTGGCTGTAGCTCCAGCATTGATCATTGTGTTCTGATAGTGGGGAAACCTCCCGCTGTCAGAATACAAAGACACATCTGGAGGCATTCCCCATCGACAATGACTGACTGTGTTGATGGGGAAATCGAGTGATTTTGCTTTCCTTCAATCCATAGTTGAAGAAAATAAAATTGCATAATCTATTGCTAGCATTAGAGTTCATTCATACTTGTGAACACACCCTCTCATCGATTGGATGCAAGAGCCCCAGCAGGAGTCCCATTGATTAGCTGTGAAAGCAATGGGAGGCTGCCGGCTCCTGCAGCTAATCGCCCCAACTTGCATGTAATTGCTCATGCATTGCTTTCAGTGGGGCTGCCTCTCGCAGCTCAGTGCAGGAACTCCCGCTGGGGTTCGCTCATCTAATTACCGAACTGGTATATTCAGGAGTGTGGCGGCACCCTAAATGTGACCTCAGCAGCACCACCACCTTTACCATTTGCAGGAAATGCGATCCCAAACTGAGATTGTAATCCTGTTTTGGGTCCTAGGGCTGTCATCTGATCTTGGATTCACTGCAGACACGCCTACAGCCACTGATTTGTCATTAAAGTCTAATTTTCCCATCCTGCATGCTTGCTTGCAGTCAGTGACTTGCTAGGTAGCGCAGCCAGTGACTGCCACCAAAACCACACCTCTGAAATGCCCACTCCCATTTTTTCTGTCCTTCAGGTTTCCTTACATACCAGCCAGTCAATCTGATTAGTGATGAGACAGCTGGGAGATTGGCTGCTGCTGTGTACAGCACTTTGGAAGTCTCTATACTTTTCAGTTCATTTTTTTAATTTTTTTTTTCTATCCCAAGTGTTTGCCATGCAGTCCAGGTACCAAATCAAGCCAGTAGGTGGTGCTGCTGATCTCTTCATCCAGCATAACGGAAGCAGCTGCCATTGATGGGACCCCTAGCTTGTTACTTCATTGGGGATCAGGATGAAATGTGGTAATCTGTTATTTTGACTTGGAAATGGTGTCTTTCACTTACAAATAATTTTTGTTTTGTTTTGTCCTGCTACAGGGTTGGCAAGACTTCTCTTATGAACCAGTATGTTAATAAGAAATTTACTAACCAGTACAAGGCCACAATCGGGGCTGACTTTCTGACCAAGGAGGTGATGGTGGATGACCGGCTGGTCACAATGCAGGTATAGTACCACTATAGGGTTAACAGCCAGATAATTTGGAAACAAGAATAATGAACAACAAGTATGGTCAAATGGGTATTGGTAAAGATCGTGAAATTAAATAATGTATGCAAGCTTTTAGGTGTACTGACATTTTAAGGACTCGTGCCAGGGGCCATTCAATGTAAAACTTTGGGCGTATTTTCCCCCACGTTTTGGAGCGTGCAGCTGCCTATATACCAGGGATGTGCAATTAGTGGACATCCAGCTGTTGCAGAACTACAAGTCCCATGAGGCATAGCAAGACTCTGACAGCCACAAGCATGACAACCAGAGGCATGATGGGACTTGTAGTTTTGCAACAGCTGGAGGTCCGCTAATCGCATATCCCTGCTATAGACATCAATGGCTGTACATGGGTATATGCAGGCACAGGCGTAAACATGTATACATACAGAAAACCCTTAATGCAGAATGTCTGTTTTGGAGCTTTATTTTTGTATGCACGTGTGTATAGCCATTTGTCTCTGGTTGTACGCGGCACCTGTGGCCCCTGACCGGGGAAATGCACCAACATATTTTATTTTTTTCTTGTGTGGTGTATATGTATGTATGTGTGTGTGTATGTGTATATGTATATATATATTAAAATATAATATAACCTTAACTTGTGCTGGCCATGTGCAGGAGCCTTAAAGCAATTTGCATTCTTCTTCAGATTGTACCAGCGCTCTTTCATAGTTCAGAACTTCATGAATATTACAGGCTGTGCCCAAGCTTCCTGTGACATCTCATCACCACAATGCTTGCACCTCCTGGCTGTCTTGTCATGTCTCTAGGAGCCAGTATTGTGCTGGTATCTATGTCAACCACGTTTGCTATATACAAGAGTGAATCACATGACAGGGAGTGTGATTGCTGCGTGCCCTGGGACCGGCTCACATCATAAAGTCGGTATTTGTCCTGAGCAGTAATGTGGTTACTCCAGTAAAATTTATGTAAATGGAGCTTCTGATCTGTAAGCGTCTTAAAGAACAGAATTCGCCTGCTAGTTTCACCATAGCAATTACGTTTAAATTGGTGTTGTGCTGCTTTTAATCACACTAATTGCACAATTAAAGTAGTAGTAACAAATGCCATATAGTAATCAAAGTGCCATAGATCAATAGTAATGTAAATAATTCTGAATAAAAAAAATCCCAGTAGTCCAGTAGAGTTAGTGTAAATAACTGACTTACTAATAGTGCTTCAATTCCACCCAGAACATCCAAACTGTAGTATATTGTGCTCCACCACCAAAGTGACCACTCACCTTAAAGCGGTGTTCCGCCCCCCCCCCCCCCCCCCCCAAAAAAAAACAAAAACATTAAAAGGCAGCAGCTACACATACTGCAGCTGCTGGCTTTCAACAATAGGACACTTACCTGTCCTGGAGTCCCACGATGTTGGCACCGCAGCTGATGTTTCCATCAGCTGTCAGGGGCTGCCGCCATTGCTGATAGGGGTACCCGGCAGTGTAGCTTTATGGAGGGGATGAGAACTTCCTCCTTCTTTTCCTCCAGGGGACTGCAAAAGGGGCTCTATTGCTTTTTTTTTTTTTCTTGCTCCAGCAGGGTCCCTCAAGTGCTGCAACCTGTCCCTAACAGCCCCCTGTCCAGGCTGATGTGGCTGCACCTTCATCTGCACCACGTACAATGTAGGGTCCCTACATTTTACATGAATCCTATTGACCTAATATAGACCGGAGCTTTGGGGAGAAGAGAGGGCATCAGAGCAGGGAGTCAGGCAAATAATGCAGCTTGTTGATGCACTGCAAGCTTTAAACATTTAACCCTTGCAGTGCTGGGACACTACTGGAGGAGTATTTTGTTGTGATTTTGGCACTTCCTATACAATGCACATGTATCAGCAGCACACTCTGATCCCAGAACTTGCTGTTAAAGCGGTAGTAAACAGCAGGTGGTTAAAAAAATTAAATACATTTTCCCTCAAGGCAATGTCATAATGTGCTAGTATGCATCACATACTAGCACATTATGAGAAACTTACCTCAGAACAGGGGTAGGCAACCTCGGCCCTCCAGCTGTGGTAAAACTACAAGTCCCATGAGACATTGCAAGACCCTGACAATCACAGGCATGACTCCTAGAGGCAGAGGCATGATGGGATTTGTAGTTTTACCAAAGCCCTCCAGCGCTGCAATGACACCGCTGAGGGGGCTGACGTCTTCCCCCGGGCTTCCTTCTGGGGAGCCGCCGTTTACGGCATGGGCTCTGAAGATCTGGCACTGTAAGCCGGAACTTCAGAGCGCTTGCGCTGGTGATGTCATCAGCTGCACTCTGAATATCTGTCCAAGTTTTAAGAGATATTCACAGTACAGTACCTACAGCTAAGCCTTACTATAGGCTTACCTGTAGGTACAAGGACTTTACTGCCACTTTAAAAGAAAGCGGCTTGTTGCAGGTTGTCTTTGCTCACTTCTCTATTAGTTCGACCTTCTGGCTTCAGTACTGTTTGAGTCACCGACCAGCATGCAGCAAGTGAAATCAGAACACCCAGCCTAATTTTTTAGGAATGAGGTGAGCAGGGGCCCCTACAGATTCAGGTTTCCTCTATGTGCAATCCAACGCCTCTTAGATTAGACCCCATCACTGTCCACTCCAACCCTTCTCTGTGACATGATGGGAGAAGGTAAAAAACACAGGTATATCTATTGATGGGTGGCTGTGTGATTTTTGTTGTGTATCGGGGATGATGTGCTCTTTAATTCAAACTCTTTAATTACTTAAAGTAATGATACCTCTGTAGATGAGAGGAGGGCGCCCTCTAGTGACTTTTAATAAGAGTAGTAATTTTCAGTCCTTTAAACAGTGATAAATTGTTCAGTGAATGCGTAGTATTGTAACACATTTTATTAATTAAAGCAGTATTAAAGGCAAAAATCAGACTTTACCCTACCGATAAGACTATAAAATGTCATCTTCCCTGTAGGTGCCTTTTTAAAACGTCTTGAACTTGTGCTGCTTGGTAGATTATATACTGGCATTGGCTTAAGCCAATGACTTAATTAGTGCATGTGTGTTACTCTCTGCTTGCACGGAACATTGAATGTGCCACTATGGCGACTCCATGTACACGAGTGATGTCATCATGGGCCGGCCATTCAGACAGTCAGAGCATGTGAAATGGAATGCGCCTTTAGCAGTGACAGCGTGGTGCTGGAGGGCTATATTTGTAAGGTAGGTCTGTTATACTGTGTTTAGTATGCGGTGCATCCTAGCACATTATGGCATTAGCCTGCACTTTTTTTTTGTTTGTTTTTTTAATTAAAGTGGTAGTAACTTTTTTTTTTTTTTTCCCTATAGATTAGCTTATAAAGCTTACTTGTAGGTTAAATGAAGATCTCCTAACCGGGCACCATTTAGGCGATATCCTAGTGAGCAGCAGACGGTGATGTCACCAGCGCATGTACTCTGAAGGAACGGCATACCCGTGCGATTCCTTCAGAGCTCTGTGCTGTGACTCCGTGCAGGAGTGACAACATTGCGGCTCAGTCATTTAAGCAGCTGCAGCCCACAATCCCTGAAGGAAGACCAGGTGAAGATGGAAGCCTCAGCAGCGGTGACAGCATGCTGGTGGAGGGCTCCGTTTTCAAGGTGTTTTTTTTTTTTTTTTTTTCATAATGTACTAGTATGCTTACTAGCACATTATGCCTTTTACCTTTCAGGGGGACTTTTTTTTTTTTTACCCGCCCAAGGATTTGTAGTTTTGTCCATCCGTGTAGATCTGACGCAGCACATTCCTGTCTGGCGGGACAAGGTACCATTTCTCTTTTGGCAAGTTTTAGTAACACTTACCATGGCCATACACTGATCGAGTTTCTGCGGGTTGCTAAAGAAGCGGCAGAAACTCTTAGATGGCCACTTTCTACCTGACATTCTTCAATCGAAAAATCCAAGTCGGGCAGAAAATTGTTGACCAAAAAGCAGCTGCAATCTCAGGTGCTGAGCTGTTCAGGTATTTTTGACAGTAGCCACAGCAGGACAATCTCTATCCTAGATTAGATGAGAACTCTGTAAAGCTAAGGAAAGTCTTCCAGGCTTTTCTTGGCTTTATCCAATTACTTCCCTGACCAACTCTGCAGATGCCCGCAGGACTTTAATGATGTGCCTTATCCCTATTTACCCATCTGAGTGTATTATTGCTTTTAATAAACACTCAGGGGGCCAGTACAAGGGGGTGGGCCGGAGGGACACTTGCCCTGGGTGGAGTCTTAATCTGTGGGGGGGGGTGGGCGCACTGGGAAGCAGCGATTTCCCCGACTCCTCTGTTTATCCAAGTCTGCCTTATCGATGTACTGCAGCTACTAATCACTCTCTCCTTCCATACTCCTGCCTTCACCTTGCTCTCCCTCCCGGGACACCTCACCGTCTTCCTTGTTATACTCTCACTTGTCCGGATCATCTCCACCTCGCCTACACCTCTCTACCTTGTCTGCACGATCATCACAGTAAATCAGCACTGATCCTCCTTGCTTTTCTGCCCTGGTTTTTTTTTTTTTCTTCTATTATCTGCTGTCCCTTCCATAACTCAACATTCCATACACAGATTTTACACCCTTTCCATCCCAGTTTGCTTTTAACTCTTCTAACTCTACTGTCCCCTTACAGCCTAGCACCTTCTCTGCACTCCATTACTTTGCTCTTCATTGGCACATACTCTTACCACCCCAACCTCCTCACCGATTCACTCTTTTTTTTTTTTTTTTTTTTTTATCCCTAATAGCGGGTTCACACTGGTGCGCTGTGGTTTGGCCACAGCGCGATTGTATGTGCGGTTTACCCACAGTTCTAGTTGCACTCCCATTAAATTCTATTACACTGTGTTTTCATGAAAGCAAATCAGTCTTGCATGCTGCATCTTGATGCATGTTCAGGAAATGCACAGTCCATGAGAATTCATTGGGAGCGCAGCTAAAACTGCAGATAAACTGCACATACAATCGCACTGCGGACAAACCACAGCGCACCAGTGTGAACCCTCTATAACAGGGGTCTCAAACTCGCGGCCCGCGGGCCAACTGCGGCCCGCGGGACAATATTTTGCGGCCCCCCGCCTGGAAAAGCACTCTGAACGCACTTGGTGCAGGTCAGCCTCCGGCGGTGTTACACAGCGGGCAGCGCTCCACCGCCAAGTACAGTACCTCGGCGTCTCACCAGGGGGAGTAAGTGGCGGTGGAGCGCTGCCCGCTGTGTAACACCGCCGGACGCTGACCTGCACCAAGTGCGTTCAGAGCGGCGACTTCATCTTCTTCGATGGGAGGGACACGGAGAGGCAAGTACCAGCCTGTCAGTCACGCTCTCCACGCCTCACTTTTTTTCTTCTCTTTCCCGTTCAGGCGACAGGACGTTCTGCCATTGGAGGCCCTGCATGGGAGGAGGAGACGCAGGGGTTTCTCAATGGGCGTCTCCTTCTCCCTGGCTGTGTTGTGATCCAATCACATCAAAGAGTGTCACAGACAAGGAGTTTTTTTCTTCCTGGCTGTGACTCTCACTGTGATTGGATTGAGGCACATGGAGAAGGAGACGCCCATTGAGAAACCCCGGCGTCTCTTCCTCCTTGATGCTCAGTATTAGCATACAGGGCAAGAAATATACAGAGGGGCACAGCAGAGTGGAGGAGTGCTATTTTTATAAACCAGACAGGTGCGTGCCCACCCTAAAGGTATTTGGCTACTCCTGTGAGTAAAAATCAGGTCCTCTTTAATGTTGCCGAAGGTCATGCTAGGCAGCTAGGGGGACTGGGAAACTCTATTTCCGCTCATCCAGAGCACCTTGTGCTGAAGTGGGTATCTCAAGGCACCATAGGCCTAAGTTTTTGGTACGCAGCCCCAAATATGTCTTGCTCAAAGCCTGCAGTGAAGAGAGAGGTTGATGATGAGCACAGACAATTTCAGGAAAAGTGGGAAAAGCAATATTTCTTTATTGAGCACAAGGGCATCCCAACTTGTCTTATTTGCACAGAGAAAGTTGCAGTGCCCAAAGAATACAATTTGAAGCGTCATTACACAACTAGACATGCTGAGGAGTATGCAAAGTACCAGGAAGATGAGAGAGCCAACCAGGTTGCTAAACTTAAGACATGTCTGCTGAGGCAACAAGATTTCTTTAAGAAAGCAACCAAAGAGAATGATGCAGCAGTCGAAGCCAGCTACGTAGTTAGTATGATGATTGCTAAAGCAGGAAAGTCATTTAAAGAAGGGGAATTTATAAAAAAGTGCATGTTACAGGCTGCAAGTATTATCTCTCCAGAAAAGAAAGGTCAGTTTAGCAACATCAGCCTTTCTTCCAACACCGTGGCAGAGCGCATTTCTGACCTTTCAAGTGACATTTATGATCAACTGTGTGAGAAAATAAAATGTTTCAGTGTATACTCAGTCGCTCTTGATGAGACCACAGACATCACCGACACTGCCCAGCTTGCAATCTATGTCCGGGGTGTTGATGACAATTTTGAAGTCACAGAGGAGTTGCTCTCACTAGTTCCAATGCATGGCCAGACCACCGCCCAAGAGATATTTCACCAGCTGTGTGATGCTTTTCAGAATGCTGGTTTGCCTTGGAGGAAGTTTGTCGGAATAACAACTGATGGAGCGCCATCAATGATCGGGAGGAAAAAAGGACTGGTGGCACTTGTTAATAAAAAAAAGAAAGAGGAAGGTTTAGAGGAGGTCATTGCTCTGCACTGCATTATTCACCAGCAGGCCCTTTGCAGCAAATGCCTGAAGTTTGACAACGTGATGTCTTTCGTTGTGAAATGCATCAACCAAATCAGATCCAGGGGCTTAAAACACAGAATATTTCGTGCTTTTTTAGAGGAAATAGAGTCAGAATATGGGGATGTGCTCTACTTTACCGAGGTGCGTTGGCTCAGCAGGGGAAACGTATTGAAGAGATTTTTTGAGT
This sequence comes from Aquarana catesbeiana, assembly GCF_042186555.1. Taxonomy (NCBI): domain Eukaryota; kingdom Metazoa; phylum Chordata; class Amphibia; order Anura; family Ranidae; genus Aquarana; species Aquarana catesbeiana. The sequence continues at coordinate 29,175,153 of NC_133330.1, forward strand.
TGAGAGCGGAAGTGAAAGCTTTTATGGAGAAAGATGGGGCTTCTGTTCCTTTGCTAAGTGATCCAAAATGGCTCATGGACTTAGCTTTTTTAGTTGATATCACACATGAGCTTAATGTACTGAATAAGAGGTTACAAGGCCAGGGGCAACTTGTCAGTGCTGCCTATGACAGCGTGAGAGCGTTCTCTACAAAACTTATATTGTGGAAAGACCAGCTTTCTCAAACAAACCTTTGCCATTTCCCAGCATGCAAGTCACTCATTGATTCAGGCACACTATTCAGTCATGAGGAGTATGTGGATGTCATTTTGAGGCTACAGGAGGAATTTGATCATAGATTTGCAGACTTCAAGAGACACAGAGCCACATTTCAAATTTTTGCAGACCCCTTCTCCTTTGATGTGCAAGATGCCCCTCCAGTGTTTCAAATGGAGCTCATTGACCTGCAGTGTAACTCTGAACTCAAAGCCAAGTTTAGGGATGTGAGTGGAAAAGCAGACAAACTTGGGCAATTTTTAAGAGAATTGCCCCCCAGCTTCCCTGAGCTTTCCCGAATGTTCAAGCAGACCATGTGTCTTTTTGGGAGCACATACTTGTGCGAAAAGCTCTTCTCTACCTTGAACTTCAATAAGTCAAAGTACAGGTCTAGAATTACTGATGCTCATCTTCAAGCTGTGCTGAGGGTCTCAACTGCTTCCTCACTTACGCCAAATGTGGCTCGGCTATGCAAGAGTAAGCGCTGTCAGATCTCTAGCAGCAAGAAGTAGGCAGATAAAGCCATGTTCAAACAGTTTATGTCCATTCATGTTCTAAAAGTTAAATGTTAAAGAACTGTTAATAAAGACATTTGAATCTGAATAATGATATTTTGTAAGCGCATTTTTTGTGGAAAACTTGATGCGGCCCAGCCTTACCCAGAATCTACCTCCAGCGGCCCCCAGGTAAATTGAGTTTGAGACCCCTGCTCTATAAGGATAGGTTCACATGCTTGCTTGTCAGGATTGTGCACAAAATTGTGGCTGTCCTGAAGAGCACAGAAGCGCACTCTTTTAATATACGCACAGCAGTGCCATTGATTAAGGGCATCCCCACACATCTGCTAACGCACACATTTTTCACACACCCCAAACCACATGGTGCCACAGCACTGTGTAGTTTGGTGTGGCACTGAAAAGTGTCATGGACTTATTTTCCAAATGTCTCACCTGTAGGGCAGCCTATTGAGCAAAACCTTTTGAGATGTATAGCATCACATGAATTTCCTCATATGGCTGCCTTTGAAGCCTAAAGGGGTGGAGGCAGTAAAACTGCGCAGTTTGCCATCTTTGCCCTGGGCGCTGGATGACCTTGTCCCAGCACTGTAAACACCCACACTTAGATGGTGGCACCCCCCCCCCCCCCCCCTTATTTTATTTTTTTACAGAATACTCTCCTCCATCCATGCTATACAGCATAGATATCTGCAGGCTGAACAAAAAAGATTATCAGTGTATGGTCAACTTTAGGCCTCATGCACAATGGCATAAAGTTTGTTCGTATTTGTTAGGATTGGGTTAGATGCATTCATCTTGCATTTAAACCAACACTGAATGCACTGAGAAGGCCGTAAATGCAAATTTTTATTGATTTTTGTAATCGGCTCTAAAGGTTTCTTTTGCAAATCATTCTAAACATCGAGTGGCAAATGTATGTAGAAAACCATTGTTTGTGTTCAGATCCATTTGCATTATGGACCTGAATGCTCCGGTTTTATTTTTTTACCCTAGTGTGCACAGGCCCTTGCTGGCCTTGCTTCCCCCCAGCCTGTGACTGGACCGTGAAAGAAGCAGCAGCACAGCAATGAGCTTATTTCCCTGTCACTTGGCGGTCTCCTCCTTTCAGCAGATTGTTGGCACAGAGTATTGCATTCAAAAACATATTTAATGATGTAATAATGAATACAGAGCTGCATTATTTTTTGTCTTTTTTTTTTATATTTACCTAGTGTTCAGCTTTCAGTAAGGTGTCCCCAGGTTTGCACTCACATTTTACACTTTTTTTATGCAGTCAAACAGCTTTCTTCTTTCCTCCTGTAGATATGGGACACAGCTGGGCAGGAGCGATTCCAGTCACTTGGTGTGGCCTTCTACCGAGGGGCGGACTGCTGCGTTTTGGTGTTCGATGTTACTGCGCCCAACACTTTCAAAACCTTGGACAGCTGGAGAGATGAATTCCTTATTCAGGCTAGTCCACGGGACCCTGAAAACTTCCCCTTTGTTGTCCTGGGGAACAAGATCGATCTTGAAAACAGACAAGTAAGATTTTTTTGGTGTTTTTTTTTTTTTTTTCCACACACCCCAGGAGCTGTGAGTGGGATGAGCTGAAATAGGGGGTGCGGTAAGCTGAGATGTGGAGTCACTGCAGGGAGTGGGGTGAGCTAAGATACGGGGCCACTGCAGGGAGGAAGGTGAGCTGAGATGTGGGGTCACTGCGGGGAGTGGGGTGAGCTGAGATGTGGGGTCACTGCGGGGAGTGGGGTGAGCTGAGTTGCGGGGCCACTGCAGGGGGTGAAGTGAGCTGAGATGTGGGATCACTGCGGGGAGTGGGGTGAGCTGAGATGCGTAGTCACTGCAGGCAGTGGGGTGAGCTGAGATGCGGGGTCACTGCAGGGACTGGGGTGAGCTGAGATGCGGGGTCACGGCGGGGAGTGGGGTGAGCTGAGATGCGGGGTCACGGCAGGGAGTGGGGTGAGCTGAGATGCGGGGTCACGGCGGGGAGTGGGGTGAGCTGAGATGCGGGGTCACGGCGGGGAGTGGGGTGAGCTGAGATGCGGGGTCACGGCGGGGAGTGGGGTGAGCTGAGATGCGGGATCACTGCAGGGAGTGGGGTGAGCTGAGATGCGGGATCACTGCGGGGAGTGGGGTGAGCTGAGATGCGGGATCACTGCGGGGAGTGGGGTGAGCTGAGATGCGGGATCACTGCGGGGAGTGGGGTGAGCTGAGATGCCGGGTCACTGCAGGGAGTGGGGTGAGCTGAGATGCCGGGTCACTGCAGGGAGTGGGGTGAGCTGAGATGCGGGGTTACGGCAGGGAGTGGGGTGAGCTGAGATGCGGGGTTACAGCAGGGAGTGGGGTGAGCTGAGATGCGGGGTTACGGCAGGGAGTGGGGTGAGCTGAGATGCGGGGTTACGGCAGGGAGTGGGGTGAGCTGAGATGCGGGGTTACGGCAGGGAGTGGGGTGAGCTGAGATGCGGGGTTACGGCAGGGAGTGGGGTGAGCTGAGATGCGGGGTTACGGCAGGGAGTGGGGTGAGCTGAGATGCGGGGGTCACTGCAGGGAGTGGGGTGAGCTGAGATGCGGGGTCACTGCAGGGAGTGGGGTGAGCTGAGATGCGGGGTTACGGCAGGGAGTGGGGTGAGCTGAGATGCGGGGTTACGGCAGGGAGTGGGGTGAGCTGAGATGCGGGGTTACGGCAGGGAGTGGGGTGAGCTGAGATGCGGGGTTACGGCAGGGAGTGGGGTGAGCTGAGATGCGGGGTTACGGCAGGGAGTGGGGTGAGCTGAGATGCGGGGGTCACTGCAGGGAGTGGGGTGAGCTGAGATGCGGGGGTCACTGCAGGGAGTGGGGTGAGCTGAGATGCGGGGGTCACTGCAGGGAGTGGGGTGAGCTGAGATGCGGGGGTCACTGCAGGGAGTGGGGTGAGCTGAGATGCGGGGGTCACTGCAGGCAGTGGGGTGAGCTGAGATGCGGGGTCACTGCAGGGACTGGGGTGAGCTGAGATGCGGGGTCACGGCGGGGAGTGGGGTGAGCTGAGATGCGGGGTCACGGCAGGGAGTGGGGTGAGCTGAGATGCGGGGTCACGGCGGGGAGTGGGGTGAGCTGAGATGCGGGGTCACGGCGGGGAGTGGGGTGAGCTGAGATGCGGGGTCACGGCGGGGAGTGGGGTGAGCTGAGATGCGGGATCACTGCAGGGAGTGGGGTGAGCTGAGATGCGGGATCACTGCGGGGAGTGGGGTGAGCTGAGATGCGGGATCACTGCGGGGAGTGGGGTGAGCTGAGATGCGGGATCACTGCGGGGAGTGGGGTGAGCTGAGATGCCGGGTCACTGCAGGGAGTGGGGTGAGCTGAGATGCCGGGTCACTGCAGGGAGTGGGGTGAGCTGAGATGCGGGGTTACGGCAGGGAGTGGGGTGAGCTGAGATGCGGGGTTACAGCAGGGAGTGGGGTGAGCTGAGATGCGGGGTTACGGCAGGGAGTGGGGTGAGCTGAGATGCGGGGTTACGGCAGGGAGTGGGGTGAGCTGAGATGCGGGGTTACGGCAGGGAGTGGGGTGAGCTGAGATGCGGGGTTACGGCAGGGAGTGGGGTGAGCTGAGATGCGGGGTTACGGCAGGGAGTGGGGTGAGCTGAGATGCGGGGGTCACTGCAGGGAGTGGGGTGAGCTGAGATGCGGGGTCACTGCAGGGAGTGGGGTGAGCTGAGATGCGGGGTTACGGCAGGGAGTGGGGTGAGCTGAGATGCGGGGTTACGGCAGGGAGTGGGGTGAGCTGAGATGCGGGGTTACGGCAGGGAGTGGGGTGAGCTGAGATGCGGGGTTACGGCAGGGAGTGGGGTGAGCTGAGATGCGGGGTTACGGCAGGGAGTGGGGTGAGCTGAGATGCGGGGGTCACTGCAGGGAGTGGGGTGAGCTGAGATGCGGGGGTCACTGCAGGGAGTGGGGTGAGCTGAGATGCGGGGGTCACTGCAGGGAGTGGGGTGAGCTGAGATGCGGGGGTCACTGCAGGGAGTGGGGTGAGCTGAGATGCGGGGGTCACTGCAGGGAGTGGGGTGAGCTGAGATGCGGGGGTCACTGCAGGGAGTGGGGTGAGCTGAGATGCGGGGGTCACTGCAGGGAGTGGGGTGAGCTGAGATGCGGGGTTCACTGCAGGGAGTGGGGTGAGCTGAGATGCGGGGTTCACTGCAGGGAGTGGGGTGAGCTGAGATGCGGGGTTCACTGCAGGGAGTGGGGTGAGCTGAGATGCGGGGGTCACTGCAGGGAGTGGGGTGAGCTGAGATGCGGGGGTCACTGCAGGGAGTGGGGTGAGCTGAGATGCGGGGGTCACTGCAGGGAGTGGGGTGAGCTGAGATGCGGGGTCACTGCAGGGAGTGGGGTGAGCTGAGATGCGGGCTCACTTGCAGGGGGGAAATGGGGGCTTGAGGGGGTGGCGGTGGTTTGGGCGGGAGCAGAATGAGCTGAGATGCTAAGAATTATTTAGCAGGAAAATGGGGTTAGCTGAGACAAGTGATAAGTCACTGATGGGAGGGGGGAGCTGAGCTGCTGAGTTATTGCTTGGAGGGTAACCCTTCTGCACAATGCCTACAACAGAGGTCAGGGGCTTATTTTTAATCTCCTTATTGTTTAAGGAGAATTTCAGGAATGTGACATACCAGATTTACTGAGGGCCCTAATTGGCCAAGGTTGAGAGGAGGGGCAGATGGTGTCATTATGTCCACCTTGGCCAATCAAAGCCTGCCTAGTATTGAGCAACTCAACAAAGCATCTCATTGAGAGGTGTGCAGATTATTTCATATGTCTATAAAGTATCTCTTCATTGTTGTGCCTTCTCCATACAGGTTACCACAAAGCGATCACAGGTCTGGTGTCATAGCAAAAATAACATCCCATACTTTGAAACCAGTGCTAAAGAGGCTATTAACGTGGAGCAGGCTTTCCAGACCATTGCACGTAATGCACTTAAACAGGTAAGCGTGTGCTAGCCTAAGGATTTTTCATTTGGCTGAGATCAGCGTCACTCTTCAAATTGTTCTGATATTTTTAAAAACCTTCTCCTACAATCACGTGGGCGATGGGGTGCAGATAGTTGCATTCAGAGGTGGCTAAATGCTGCATATGGACATCACAACACTGCTTGCTATGGCTGCATACAAACTGGCCAGTTATCTGCAGCCTGTGTGTGTGTGTGTGTCCAAAACTCTGCAAACAAGATATTTGGGGGGCACACCCTAAAAGATACATTAAAGATGGTGCAGCCATAAGACCATACAACAGAACAAAATATTACAGCGCACACATGCAAAAAAGACATTTACCTCCAGCAAGGCTTATTTAAAACATCTAAACATTTTCAAAAAAAATTATCAAAAAATATGGGGTTTTGGTCATACCATTTTGCTATATGGTGCATAAGCCCACTTACTGCGACAAAGTACCCCATGATTAGTGTGACCAAATCCCCATATTTTTTTGATAATGTTTTTTGAAAATGTCTAGGTGTTTTAAATAAACCTTACAGGAGGTAAATATCTTTTTTGCATGTGTGCGCTGTAATATTTTGTTCTGTTGTATGGTCTTATGGCTGCACCATCTTTAATACATCTTTTAGGGTGTGCCCGCCAAATATCTTGTTTATTGTATGGATTCTGACCAAATCCTTTTGGGCGAGGAGCACCCCACTCCCTCATCAGTGCCTCTTATTAGTGTCCACCTGTGTCATGGGTGGAGACCTCAGTTCTCCCATATAGAGGAGTGTATTGCTCCCATGGTTCAGAGAAGCAGGACCTCCCAGTCTATGGATAGTGTAGGACCCACTAACCATGGGGTACTTTGTCACAGTAAGTGGGCTTAAGCACCATATAGCAATATGGTGTGACCAAATCCCCATATTTTTTGATAATTTTTTTTGAAAATGTTTAGGTGTTTTAAATAAGCCTTGCAGGAGGTAAATTGTCTTTTTTGCATGTGTGCGCTGTAATATTTTGTTCCAAAACTGCAAAAACGCCGACCCTGGACCCACACTGGCTGCGTCCAGGATCAGTCAGAGGTTCTAGTCGCATGTAACCTCGCTGGTGGTTTATATGTGAGCTGGGATGGTGCTGGCCATACAGAGTACAAATCTGACAGTCGCTACTAACAGTTGCAACTGTTCACACAGTGCCAGCAATCTACTGATTCTTGCTGGTGGACTTCCCCTGGCCGCTGCTATTTAGCTGTCTGTTTCCTTATATATACTTTGTAATTATGAGAGCGTATTAACTTTTGCTCACTTAGCAAAAAGCTGTCTTCCTTCTTTCCACCATGGCCAATCAGAAAACACCTTGTATTTACTGAAAAAAATGTAAGGCTTCTCCTGAGTGGCAGAGATGTGTGAGCAAGTGACGCTCTATATTTAGTGCACAGAGAGCAAGTCTGTCATGTCACCCACCAGAAGAGGATGCCGGTCACTGTATGTAGCATAAGCTTCAACAAAAAACTGCAGCTGCACCACCAGCCGCACAGAGAGGGCATGTGGGTTATTTGTTTGAGCCAAGCTGGCCCAAAGTAGGTGCTTAATCTCATTCTGGGAGGTCATTAAATGATTAAATTACAGAAATCTTTGGTTAGAAAAAAACCCTATAAAAAAAAAAAAAAAAAAAAAAAAAAAGTATACATTCTTTTTTTAAAGTGGAACTTTACTTGCCTTCAGTCCAGCAACATAACATTTCAGAACTCCCTGTCCGCTGCTGACATCTTTGGGCGGCCGACTTTTGTGTGTAGTTTGCTGACCACTTTCGTTGATCGGGCCAAGAGGACGTCACTCCCACACATACGCTGAAGTTCGGTCATCACAACATTTACAAATTTGTGCAATGAGCTGCGCAGCTCACTATACAGGGGTGGATAAGCAGGTTAGTACCTTTTTTAATGCTGAAGGAGACATGGTATATCTTTTTTGCATTAAAAATAATCCTGCCCTTACCCCCATTTTTATTTGCATTAAAGTTCCACTTTAAAGTGTATCTAAAAATAAAAAAAAAACAAAAATGTAATATCTTGTCGCTTACCAGTCCTTGGATATGGTAGCTGCATTAATCTTAGTCAGTCAGCAAGTATGGAAAATACTGGTTCTTGCCAGAAATGTCATTTCCTTGTCGCTTCCGGTGAGCTGAAAAGAAAGTACAAGCCTCCTTATCTATTTGTGGAATTGACTAGTCCCATCAATCCACTGTGTAATGTAGATTTACAAAGCCAATTGTTAGAAATCCCGCCTAGGTGACAACCATGGCTTCCCCATAGATACAGCGGAGAAATCGGCATAGACACAAAAAGACAGGAAGTGTTATTGGCCACAATACAGGGTGGAAAATAAAGGGGAAAAGCCTGAAAATGGAAAATGAATGCAGCCACCACGTCTAAAGTGTGGTAAGCGGCAACATATTACATGTTTTTGGGGTTTGGATGCTCAATTCTTTGGAATGACTTGCACAGTATTGAAGTACACTTCTGCTCTTCCAATTTGATGGTTTTGGAGAATTTGGAATTCCTTACAACGCTACACCCACTTGTTACATCAACTAGATATCGATTGCAAATTCTGATGCACTTTAACCTATTACAATACAATCTTATATATCCATTAAGAGACAGGCGGCTGATGTCTAGAAATCGGCTGAGGCCATAATGAATAAAGACTGTTATCGGGATATTTTGTATCCTCTGATTCGGTCATTCTAGACGGCTGGAGTTTCACAGCAAAGTTTAAAATTGCATTTTATGGAGAATGAACTAAGGTATTAACTGCACCATTCTAAAGTGCAGCAGTTCCTCTCTGTAGGAAGGGATGCCTCTCATGAATTGGTTTCTCACACTGTAGCCAGCAAGCTCCTAGATTTGATTTCATGTGCTCTGTTCCTGAACTGGAAATGCAGCATACCAAGCCCAAAAAATTAAATGTCATATTGTAGCTTACCAGCCCTTGAAGTGGTTGTAAAGTCAAATTATTTTTTTACCTTCATGCATATCCTATGCATGAAGGTAAAATAAACCTACTGTTTGCAGCAGCCCCCCCCCCCCACACTACTTACCTGAGCCCTATCTCATTTCAGCAATGTGCACGAGAGCAGCAGCTCTCCCAGGTCTCTTCCTCATTGGCTGAGACAGCAGGAGCCATTGGCTCTCGCTACTGTCTATCACAGCTAGTGAGCCAATGAATAGGGGGCGGAATTGAGCCATGATCCGTGTGTGAACAGCGCCCCCTAGCAAGCTGCTTACTCTGGCAACACTCAACGGGAAGGGGGGGCCAGGAGCGCCGGCGGGGAACCCGAGAAGAGGGGCATCAGGGCTGCTCTGTGCAGCCCTGATACCCCAATTCTCTCACTGCACAGAGCAGGTAAATATAACAAATGTTATTTTATTTTTAATCTGCCTTTATCACTTTAAAGTGTTACTAAACCCACAACAGTAAAATCTGTCTGTATATGCAGAATAACATGCTTGTTATACTCACTGTGGAACTTAAAGGGTTTAATCCTCTGTATTGAATAAAAAGGCTCTTTGATCCTCTATGGACAGATCCCTCCCCCTCCTGCAGGGTGTCTCTTGGCAAGGCCAGATAAGACAGAGTAGTAAAGCTGCACATGCTCAGTTTGGTCTGTATTGCTGGAGAGAACATTTCCTTGTTGAGCTGAGCTTTTCAGGTCACATTGACATCACACATGTGGCCGTGTATACAGTTCCTAAATGACAGCCCAGTCCCTCCCTCCTCCTCCACGCCCAGTATCTAAAAAAAAAAAAAAAAAAAAAAAGAACAGTGTGTGGGATGTCACATCTTGATGGATGATCTGCCTGCCATAACAGCATGAGGACACAGGCTATAGTGGAATATCTCTTCCTCCTACCTCAACACTCAGCACTCGGGCGCACCCTGCAGTTTATCACGTGACCGTGGTATACAGATCAGCCAAAAAGGTATATAGTGGCAGTATTTTAATGACAAAAGATGATTTATAAACTGTGGGCGGCACTGGGGGTGGGTGGATGAACTATTTTCAGATTACTGGGTTTAGTAACACTTTTTTCAGGAACTACAGAAAATTCTTATTATTCCTGCCAGAAATGCAGCGTCCTTTTTTTTTTTTTTTTTCGTGTGTAATCTCATCGCTCTACCAGTCTGGCTTCCGCTTGCTAAACTCCACTGAAACTGCCCTACTGAAACCCACTAATGACCTACTAACTGCTAAAACTAATGGCCACTACTCTGTGCTCGTACTACGCGACCTCTATGAAGCCTTTGATACTGTTGACCATCCCCTCCTCCTCAAACAACTCCACTCTCTTGGCCTTAAAGACTCTGCTCTCTCATGGCTCTCCTCCTACCTATCACAGCGCTCCTTCAGTGTGACCTATAACTCTATTTCCTCCTCTCCACTTCCTCTTTCTGTAGGGGTACCTGAAGGTTCTGTCCTCGGACCCCTTCTCTTCTCCATTTACAGCTCCTCCCTCTGTTAATAAATTCAAATGGCTTCCAGTCCCACCTCTATGCTGACGACACACAAATCTTTCTCTACTCCTCACCTCACTCCTTTAGTCTCATCTCGCATTACTAACTGACATATCAACATGAATGTCACACCACTTCCTCAAACTCAGTCTTTCTGAAACCAAGCTCATAATTTTCCGCCAAGCCTGTGCCCCTCCCCCTGACTTCTCCATCAAGATCAATAATACAACCATCAGTCCCTCCCCTCATGCCAAGGTACTAGGTGTAATTCTAGACTCTGACCTGTCCTTTCAGCCCCAAATCCAATCACTGTCCAAACCGTTGACTTCACCTCCCAAACATCTCCAAAATACGCCCCTTTCTAACCATCGAGACCACTAAAACTTATTCACTCCCTTGTTATCTCTCACCTTGACTATTGTAACTCCCTCCTCATTGGCCTACCTCTCCATAGGCTATCTCCTCTTCAGTCTATCATGAATGCCACTGCCAGACTCATCGACCTTACCAACTGTTCAGTGTCTGCCACTCCTCTCTGCCAGTCCCTCCACTGGCTTCCCATTGGTCAACGAATAAAATTCAAAACAATAGCATACAAAGCCCTTCACAATTCTGCCCCGAGCTACATCACCAATCTTATCTCCAAATATCACCCACACCGTCCTCTCCGCTCCTCCCAAGACATTCTGCTCTCTAGCTCCATTGTCTCCTCCTCCCATTCTCCTCTCCAGGACTTCTCCAGAGCCTCTCCCATCCTCTGGAACTCGCTACCCCACTCTGGCTATTTCCTACTCTATAAAATTTTAGGCGTTCCCTTAAAACTCATCTCTTCAGGGTGGCCTATCCTGCCTCCAGCTAAAAACCGAATCTTCTACTCCCCTCATCAGTTCATCCCTCACAGTCCCTACCTTTTTTTTTTTTTTTTTTTTTTTCACCAGCCCCTCCCTCTTAGATTGTAAGCTCGCAGGAGCACGGCTCCTCTAACCCTCTTGTTTTGACTTGTACTGTTGGTGTAGTGTCTCTACATTGTAAAGCGCTGCGCAAACTGTTGGTGCTATATAAATCATGTGTAATAATAATATAATGGAGATAAAGGCAGGCATATTAAAAGTCCAGCCTGTTTGACAGCCATGGATGCAGTGGATAAGTGAGTGTAGCCACAAAAGTGTGTTTCGAAGGATCACCAGTTGAAAATTAAGGTAAGAAGGCAGCAAAAAAAAAAAAAAAAAAAAACGAATGCAGGACCACATTGATGGATTGGTAAGCTGGAATATTGCGTGTGTTGGAGTAAGAATTGTTCCTCCTTCACACAACAAACCAATCTGTATGCTCATTCAAAGGATTGTCTTCAGCCACTGGGGATGCACAGGTGTTCCATGCAGCTGTGCAGGCCACCACACACATCCTGGACTGCACATCTCTGTACAGATCCCATGCACGGGCCAGGACACAGACTGAGTGCCTTCTGATTTGTGCATCGGGCTTCAACTGACGTATACTCTGGATGTGCATGGAGGTCCATGCAGCTGGCCACCTCTCATTGATTTCAAAAGGGTGTCTACACGCCTCTGCATTGAATGCCTGAACAGCTAAAGATGGTTCTTTGTACGGATTGCTACACTCGTGTGAATGAGGCCTTAAACATCTGCCTGACGCTACGACTCCCGGCAAGAGGGTTTCAGATAGAGGCGGTGCCAATCCAGAAAGCCGTGGGCAGGGCAAGATGTTGCAAGCTGCTGATTGACCAGCTACAGGCTTGGGAACCAGCAGTGACAGGAGCAGGACTCTCCCCACTTCCATGTGACAGGGCAGGGCTGATCACTGTCACATAAGTGAAGGGGTGTAAGTAGCATGATCCCCAAACCTTGAAGTATTGAGGATTCACTCCCAGCAGCTAAATGTAGCAAGAGAGGAGGATAAGGAAAAAAATAAATATATGCAGAAGAGGATTGAACGTTAAAGTGGACCTGTTGTATTGTCATGAATGAGCACAGGTTTAAAGGGAAATCTGTGTGGCCTTACAGTGTTCTCGCTTAATTTCTTGCTTTTCTTCCTCCTAGGAAACAGAAGTGGAGCTCTACAATGAATTCCCAGAGCCCATTAAACTGGACAAGAACGACCGGGCAAAGGGCTCGGCGGAGACCTGCAGCTGCTGAGAGGGAGAGGAAGGCGACGGCAGAGCCCTTCACTAACAGATATCACACTTAGGCCTTCGAACACGAAACCCTCTCTCTTTCCTGCCCAGAGTGTCAAGGAATAAATATTAATCTCCTGCACCCTCTCCAGCTCCCAGGCACCGGTCCAAAAAAAATAATTAAAAAAATAAAAACACTTGTATTATAAGCAGAACAGCCATTTTTCTCACCCCACTTCCCTGTGGACTACTCGACCATGTCGGGTTAACCCCTGTGTAGCCAAGAGGCCTACAAGCTTTGGCTTTGCTGGCCCTGTTGGTAACACAGAGCGGTTAACATTACATACTTTTTGAACATGACTTACTTTTTGTGTCTTGCGGAGAGACAGGTTTTCTTTGTGACTTTTTTTTTTTTTTTGTTTGTTTTTTTCTTTTTACAGTTTTGTGTATAATTAACCTATTTCATGAAGTTAAAAAAATCCTTTTTAATTGTTCTGTGTCCCGTTGAAGGCTCTAATTAGGCTGCATATCCTACAATAGGTGGAGGTAGGTAACCTGTGACCACTTCGCTGCTGGCGAGCTGCTGGTGCAGTATGCGAAGATTTTCTAGGCCTTGTCCACACAAGAATAGGTTTGTATAGGAGTTCTTTGTGCAGCAAGCCTTTAAAAAAAAAAACACCTTGGGTCCAATTTGAGGAGGTTAACCCAAATCTAATTGATAGCCCTGTCGCTTTAAACTAGCTGCTAGGCTTTAGTGCCACTTAAAGCTTTTTGAGAACCTGTTCAGGCCTCGTTCACATGGGCATACTGATCTGTACACCCGTGCGAAGGGCCGTCTTCACCCACGCAGGATGTACAGGTGTTCCTGCATCCCCTTAAAGGCAACCCCTTTCATGTCTTTTGGGACTCTGGAGCTTTATAGACACAGCCACTAGTCCCATTTTGATAGCTGTGCCGGGTGCGTGACCCCCGAACTCACACTGACTTCAGAGACCTACACCCTCATAGCTGTTTAATTGGGACTGGGGGCTATGTCCATACAGCTGCTGCGTCCCATTAGAAGTGAATGAGACTGCCCAGTTGCAGATGCTTGAACAGCTGTGCTGTGCCCCAATAGAAATGAATGGGACTGCCTGGTTGCAGATGCTTGAACAGCTGTGCTGTGTCCCAATAGAAATGAATGGGTCTGCCTGCATGCAGATACTGGGGAAACACCTGTGCTGCGTTCTAATAGAAATTAATGGGCCTGCATGCAGATGCTTGGAACAGCTGTGCATCTCGCACGGCTTTATGGAACAGTGCGCCTATTTGAATGAGGCCTTAAAGTGACAGTCAGCAATTCCATTCACATCTGTGTTCAACTTCCCCCTACTTTGCTTTGCAAAAGCTTGCTGTACCCACTGCTCTTACACATACCGACGCCCATGTGTACAAGGCCTTCCATCGGTAGCGAAGGCGTCCCAAGTCGCCCACATCTGCCATTCTCCTTTGCAAGCTCAGCACCCAGTCTCAACTAGGTTTTTGAGTTTTGTATGTATCTGTTATTGCTTGTTTACTTTTAAACTAATCATTACTTTTACAGACTCCATTTATTATATAATGCTTCTTTAGGGCAAAAAAAAGTGAAAAATCATATAGTACATGTTAATATATGCAACCAATTAAAATGTATAAATTAGTGTAAGAATATTATTATTATTTTTTTTGATTTAAGTATTGAAGCACAGGTATTTTAGACCGTAAAGGATGTGTTATGTTTTGCGTGCTTGGCCTGCAAATGTTCAGCCTGAAAAGAAAAACCTGCAGCTTTTAAGCGAAGTAGAAAGTTTTGGCGACGGCTAAAGCCCACCGGTCTCCTCGACTCATTGGCGGTAGCTGTTTTCAGGCGTGATGGTGGTCCGAGTTCAAATTTGGTTGCCTGGACTGTAGGAAGGGGACCGCTTCGCAAAGAGCCGGATAAAAATGTTCCTTTTTTCATTTCACTAGATGAGCTGTCCTTGGCTCCTTTGTGACTACAGTTAGGTCTGTGGTGTGCATTACTGGACTCTAATATATGTTTCAGTAGGCGTATTAAGTCATTGTGGGCCCAGCTGAGAAAAAAAAATAAGGCTTTCCTGGACAGAGTTTAACCTCTTCCCAGTTACTTAGAGGAATGGCTGTTTGGTGACTATCAGCCCCGGACTCCCTATTGGAAACCTGTAGTGAGAGGGATGTGTTGACTACCTCTGTTGACCTCTTATTAGTAATGCTAGTTGGCTGGCTCTCATTTGGATCCCCTTGCATCCATGCTTTTTGAGTCTCTGACTTGGAATGGGTATGCATTGAGTAAATTCAGAATGCCCAATCCTATATACCTGCAGCAAATGAGGGCCTTGGGGCCAGTGTAACAGTCACATGACTAGCCCCCAAGGTCTGACATGGCAGCCTGCAGGTTTTTCACATGTCTCGCTTCCTTTTTAAATCTCAATTCAGTCAATCTGCTAAATGCATTCCAGGTGCATCAAAACAAAAGGTGTTTACATTCTGTTTTCCTTAGGCTTTCCCCTGCCAGCATGCTGCAAATAAGGACCCTTGCTCTGTGTGGTAGCACCGGTAACCCTGCAGAGGTCTGACATGCCCCCTACTGAATTAAATCCAGAGCTCTCCAAACAGCAAGAAGTATGAGCTTTGTAGGGGTGTGTCAGTCCTCTGCAGGGTGGCCACCACTTCCACAGAGAGCAAGTGTCCTGGTAAACAGCCTTTGTTATGTAGCCTGTCCCTGACCATCATGCTGCCGAGAAGGACCATTGCTTTCTGTGTGGAAGCAGTGGCAACCCTGCAAAGGTCTGACATGCCTCCTACTGGGATAAATCCAGAGCTCTCTAAACAGGAGAATCATGAGCTTTGCTGATTGCAAAGAAATACATCTGACTTAATAAAGGGGGACTCTGCAGAGAGACCACTGCTTCCACACAGAGCAAGGGTCCTGGCAACAGCCTCAGTTTTATATAGCCTGTCCCTTGCCAGCATAATGCAGAGAAGGGTACATCAAAGCAAAAGGTGTTCAAAATCTTTTGTTATCTTTAAATAAAATTAAAAAATCAGATGCAGCCTGAGCTGCAATGGCTTTCCCCTACCAGCATGCTGCAGAGAAGGTCCCTTGCTCTGTGTGAAAGCAGTGGTACCCCTGCAGAGCTTTACATCTGAATAGAGGGTGCGTCAGGATTATGCAGATACTGCTGCTTCTACACAGCGTAAGGATCCTGGCAACCGCCTCGGATTTATAGCCTGTCCCCTGTCAGCATGCTGTAGAGAAGGACCCTTGCTCTCTGTGTGGAAGCAGGGGTAACTCTGCCGAGGTCTGGCATGCCCCCTACTGGGTTTAATCCATAGCTCTCCAAACAGCGGAGAGCATGAGCTTTGCTTATTGTAGAGCTTTACATCTGTCTTAAAGCGGAGTTCCACCCAAAAGTGGAACTTCCGCTCATTTGTCTCCTCCCCCTCTCCGGTGCCACATTTGGCACCTTTCGGTGGGGAGCGGATACCTGTCTTTGGCAGGTATCCGCTCCCCACTCTTGGGAGAACGGGCCACAGCGCATTAAGTCAGCAGCTCACCTCCCTCCTCCTCCCCTCGCTGCCGGGCCAGTAGGAGAGCTCAGCGGTGCCTCGCACATGCGCAGTAGGGGGTACCCAATGTGAAGCCGTAATGCTTCACTACCGGGTTCCCTTACTGGCAATGGCGGCGGCAGCAGCACCCGACAGCTGATGGAAAGATCAACTGTGGTGCAGGCATCGCTGGGCTCCAGGACAGGTAAGTGTCCCATTATTAAAAATCAGCAGCTGCAGTATGTGTAGCTGCTGGCTTTTAATTTGTGCAGGGATGGGCGGACCTCCATTTTAATAAAGGGTGTATCAGGGCTCTGCAGAGAGACAGCTGATTCCACACAGAGAGCAAGGGGTCCCGGCAACAGCCTCAGATATATAGCTTGTCCCCTGCCAGCATGCTGCAGAGAAAGACTATTTTTCTGTGTGTAAGCAGTGGTAACTCTTCAGAGGACAGACGTATACCACCTACTGGGTTAGATTCAGAACTCTGCAGAGAAGACCGCTGCTTTCACACTCGGAGCAAGGGTTCGACTCAACATCATGCTGGCAGGGAATAGGCTTTTCCATCCAGGCTGTGGCTACTTTAAAAATAAAATAAACTTTTAGATTTTCAACAAAGAAAAAAGGTACAAAAATCCAAAAGAAAAATAACTGGAAAGAAAAATAAAATTGACTAAGACTCGCACAGGGGCGACCTGTGAGGCGACTTGGCCACCTGACAAGTCGTGCTCCATGCATTGCAATGGAACCGTTCTAATGGGAGTGACTCGAGTCGCTCCGACTTAGAAAAAGGCTCCTGTACTACTTTGGGGCGACTTCGGAGCGGCTTGCATTGACTGCCGGCTTCAGAGTTGGGCGACTTTGAAGCTGCTCCTGTGTGAACCGGCACTAAACCCGTTTTTTGTTGCCCCCTAGAATGTATTTAGGTTCTGTAAACTGAGGGTTCATTTGGGCTTTAAGCTTTTAGGGGAGAGGTGAGGGCCATGTGAAATCCTGAGGCCTCATCTTACATCAGTTGTACTGACAGATGACTTTTCAGTTACTTGAGCGAATATATAGCAGTTTTTCCATTAGAAACTAAGCTGCTATATATAGCTTCTCCCAACAACCAGGCTGCTGTATATACTCGCATCATGACTGACCTCCGATTAGGACCCAGCCCTGACGCAGCCCAGGAGGAACTCGGTGAGCTGAGGCCTTTATACCTCCAAACTGTTCTCCTCTGCAATTGGGAAGACTTTTTCACTCTCTGTTGGACAGCCTCTGAAGAACATCTGAAATAATTGTACCCGCAGCTCCAGATATCGTTTTCTTCCAATTCTGATCGATAATGAGAAGATGCATCTGGCTGAAATGTGTCGGTTCTTTCAGACGTCGTATGGTGGCTTTTTATCCTTTCCCTTTTTATAATCTTGCCTTGTCTGCAGGGGATGTTTTGCTAAGCTCTCTTGGGGGGGGGGGGGGGGGGGGGGGTAGGTTTCCCCAGGTATTCTGTAGAATGAGTGCTCTTCACAGTCTGGGGTGTATATTATTTTTTTATTTGATTTTTTTTCTCTCCTCCACTAGCAGGTAATGTAGTACTAGCCCCCCATCTTCCTCTTCCTTCTCACCCCCTGTACTGCAGATCAGACTATTGGTATGAAACCCCTCTCTGACATTTGAGCTCCCCCAATGTCTCTGTTCTTGCATTTGTGGCTTGCTTTCATATAGCACTTCTGCCTTTTTTCTGTTTTTTTGTTTTTTTTTTTTGTTTTTTTGTTTTTTCTCCCAGGCAGTCTACATAATACTGCGTAGGCTGGACTCTTCTGTAAAGATGACAATGATGCCAATAAACTTAACAAGAAAAGATCTGCATGGCTGTCTTTGTGTGTTGGATGCCAATTTTTCTTTTAAAGGTGCATTACAGTCAGACTTGAACTATTCACATTTCTGCAGGTTGGGGACGTGGGGTTATTTACTGAAGGCAAATTCACTTTGCACTACAGGTGCAAAGGGCACTTGAACTTGCACTTGGAAGTGCAGTCACTGTAGATCCGAGGGGGACATGCAAGGAAAATAAAAAACAGCATTTTAGCTTGCACATGATTGGTTAATAAAATCAGCAGAGCTTCCACTCATTTCTGGTCTACCCCTCAGATTTACAGCGACTGCACTTCCAAGTGCACATTGCATTTGTAATTTGCACTTGTCACTACAAGTGCACTTGAAATCGCACTGAAAGTGTACTTGGAAGTGCAGTCGCTGTAAATCTGAGGGGTAGATCTGAAATAAGGGGAAGCTCTGCTGATTTCATTATCCAATCATGTGCAAGCTAAAATGCTGTTTATTTTCCTTGCATGTCCCCCTCGGCTCTACAGCAAAGTGGATTTGACTTTTGTAAATAACCCCTCAATTTTAAAGTGGTTGTAAAGGCCGAAGGTTTTTTTTTACATTCAATGCATGAAGGTAAAAAAAAAAACCTGTGTGGTGCTGCTTCCCCCTCAGCCCTCCTTATACTTACCTGAGCCCCCCCTCTCGATCCAGCAATGTGCACAAGAGCCTTGGCTGTCCCAGGACTCCCTCTCTTGATTGGCTAAGACAGCAGTGGGAGCCATTTGCTCCCACTGCTGTCAATCGCAGCCAATGAGGAGAGCAGGACCTTGCTGCGGCTCTGTGTCTTATGGATGCATAGAGCAGGGCTCAGGAGTGAGCACGCACCAATGCCCCCCATAGAAAGTGTTTTCCTATGGGGGTCTCTGGTCTTAAGGGGAGGAGCCAGAAGCACCAGCAGAGGATCTGGGAAGAGGATCAGGGCTGCTCTTGTGGATCTGGATCTAGGGGGACAATGGGGGGGGGGGGGCTCACAGCATTGAATGGCTGGTTTGACATGTACGTCTGCCATAATGTGCTAATATGCGGAGAGTTCAAAGTCGCATGGCAAATTGCACACCATTAACGGCACTGGAACCATTCTAATTGACTGCTCCGACTTCGAAAAAGTTACTTTGGGGCAACTTCCACATGACTTGCATTGTCTTCTGTTAAAGAAGTCGTATGCAAGCTGCGATAGTCACGTGGGGATGTCTGATTCAAACTCATGGCAGGGTGAACCAGGGCTAAGGCTGCATTCACACCTGAGTGCTTTGAATCACGGGCAAATTTGTCTGCTCCCATTTCAAAACGCCCAGGTGTGAATAATGACAAAACGCACATTTCAGATGCCATTCATTTGAACGGCACCTAAAACCGCAGGTGCGTCTTTTGGATGACATGCTTCACGCGATGCGGTTTGCCATGATTGCAGCACAATTCACTGTGGCAGAACCACACACTGTATATTAGGTGTCATTCAAATGAATGGCATCCGAAATGTGCCTTGTGTGATTTGTCATTCACACCTGGGTGTTTTAGAATCGCGGTAAATCTTCCCACGATGCAAAACGCCCAGGTATCAAATTCAAATTGTCAATATTTGGTGTGACCGCCCTTTGTTTTCAAAACGGCAGGTAGGTTGTCCCAAACATCTTTGAGAACTAAGCACAGATCTTCTGTGGATGTCGGCTGCCTTAAATCCTTCTCTATCTTCATGTAATCACAGACAGACTCCATGATGGTGAGATCAGGACTCTGTGGGGGGCCAAACCATCACTTCCAGGACTCCTTGCTCATCTTTACACTGAAGCTAGTTCCTAAGGACATTGGCTGTATGTTTGTTTGGGGTCATTGTCCTGCTGCAGAATAAATTTTTGGGCCAATTGCACCCCTCCCTGATGGTATGATGAAGTATTTGCCTGTATTTCTCAGCATTGAGGACACCCTTGATCCTGACCAAATCTGCAGCCCCAAACTTGCAGGGAACCTCCACCATCCTTCACTGTTGCCTGCAGACACTCATCATTGTACGGCTGTCCATTCCTTTGACAATTTTGACTCCTCAGTCCAGAGCACCTGCTGCCATTTTTCTGCACTCCAGTTCCTATGTTTTCCTGCATAGGACATGGATAAAAGGCTCAGCAACTCAACCGTGCACAAAAACATGGGTTGGGGTGCAGAAAAATTGCATGATCTATGGCAGGGATATGCAATTAGCGGACTTCCCAGCTGTTGCAAAACTACAAGTTCCATCATGCCTCTGCCTCTGGGTGTCATGCTTGTGCCTGTCAGAGTCTTGCTATGCCTCATGGGACTTGTAGTTCTGCAACAGCTGGAGGTCCGCTAATTGCATATCACTGATCTATGGCTTGCTTAACTACTTCTGGACTGCCTTCCACACATTTACTGCAGTAAGGTGGCCTGGCTGAGCCGCTCCATGTAGTAGCCTCTATGGGACAGCGCCGATTGTACAGAGGGGGGAGCCAATCAGTGGGTCCAGCGGACGCAACGCCCGCCGGGCCACTCATGATTGTTCCCCAGAGAGGCAGAATGGCGATCTCCCTATGTAAACAAGGCAGATCACTGTTCTGTCAGGGGAGAACATGGAGATCTTGTGTTCCTGCTATGCAGGAACTCTGATCTCTGTTTCCACCATCGAACCATCCCCTACGCAGTTAGCAAGCACCCCCTAGGGCAGGGATATGCAATTAGCGGACCTCCAGCTGTTGCAGAACTACAAGTCCCATGAGGCATAGTAAGACTCTGACAGCCACAAGCATGACACCCAGAGGCATGATGGGACTTGTAGTTTTGCAACAGCTGGAGGTCCGCTAATTGCATATCCCTGCCCTAGGGGCACTTAACACCAAGGGCAATCAAAGGGTTAACACCTTCCCTGCCAGTGTAATTTGCAGTGACTGCATTTTTTTTTTTTTTGTAGCAATGATCACACTATTGATGTCCCTGGTCCCCAAAAAGTGTCACTTAGTGTCAGATTTGTCCACTGCAATCCCGATTAAAAATCACTGATTACCGCCATAACTAGTAAAAAAAAAAAATAAAATATGAAAAAAAAAAAGGCACTAAATCTATCTCACGTTTTGTAGACGCTATAACTTTTGCACAAACCAATCGATATAAACTTACTGGGATATTTTTTTTTTTTTTTACCCAAAAATGTAGCAGAATACATAGTGGCCTAAATTGATGAAGAAATGTTATTGTTTTTACATTTTTTTTATGGGATATGTTTTATAGCAGAAAGTGAAAACATTTTTATTTTTTCCAAAGTTTGTCTTTTATTCTTGTTTTATAGCGCAAAAAATAAATACCGCAGAAGTGATCAAATATCACCAAAAGAAAGCTCTATTTGTGGGGAAATACAAATTTTATTTAGGTACAGTGTCCTACGACCACACAATTTCCAGTTAAAGCAACGCAGTGCTGTATTGCAAAAAAAAAAAAAAAAATGGCTTGGTCATGAAGGGGGTAAAACCTTCTGTGTCTGTTTAAATACTGTATATCATTGGAGACATTTTACTACACAATAATTAGCCTTTATGTTGCAGAGATCCAAAGGGCTGAATGGTGGGTGGCATCAGATGGTTCAATAGCAAACTGGCTTCTGTTGAAGGGGCATGACCGAAAAGGGTCATTCCGATCACTGCTCTTGGGGAGGAAAAAAAAAAAAAAATAATAATTCTAGTGTGTGCTAGGCTTAGGAATGGTAATGCTTGAGCAGTTTAGCAAAATGCACCGAGCAGGGCTCATACTACTCCACAAAAATGCTCTGTTTTGTCAGCCAAGAGCGAGCCTGGAGCCGAATACATCACTGGCAGATCAACAGATATTTGTTCTGTATTTGCAGGGTCTTCAAAGGAACAAAACACGGGGACGTTTGCATGTATTGCAGAAATGTACTGCACATTTTGTCGTCTTGACATCCACTTTTAGGCTAGCAAAACACAAGTGATTAGGAAGGTTAAATTCACAATTGGTTTACCAATCCACCCTCCATGGTGTTTTTCATTGAAATCAATAGAAAGGCATCAATAGAATATGATGTGTTTCCATTGATTCAGTGAAAAATGCATCACGCAAACGGTGTGAATCCATCCTCAGGGCTGATTCACACCTATGCATTTTTAGTGCTTTTTGCAATTTGCAGATTTACACTACAGTCCATTTAACATGGTTTCCTATGGAACACGTTCTGTAGTGCAAATTTGCAAAATGCACTAAAAATGCATAGATGTGAACCAGGCCTAAATCTATGTGCAAATGTTTGTTAGGTGTCCACTACACTTGCAGCATGCCGAAATCACGGGGATGCTAATGATATAATATTTAGTTAACTTCTTCAGATCCACGCTTATAGCCAAATGATGGCTACAGCGTGGACCTACTTTGCCGGGAGTATGTCTATTGATGTCCTCCCATGCCCGAGCGGTCTGCCTGCCCCCTGCAGGGGGAGCGCTGTGATCAGTGAGTCTGAGACTCGGATGATCACAGATCGGAGTAAGGGGTCGATCCCGACTCTTACCACGTGATCAGCTGTCAGCCAATGACAGCTGATCATGTGATGTAAACAGAGCTGGTAATTGGCTATTTTTTTTCTCCTCATGCTGACAACGTGAGAAAAAAAAAAAAAAAAAAGACCATCACTGGCGGCTCTCAGAGGGACATCGGTCCTTATCAAGGAGAGCTCCCGCCAGCTCATCTGTGCCACCTACCAGTGCCCATCTACCTGTTTGCAAAATTTTATAATAAACTATGAAACATGATTTTTTTTTTTTTTTTCAAAATTTTCCAATTTTTTTGATTGTTTAGCAAAAAATAAAAATCCCAGCAGTGATTAAATGCCACCAAAAGAAAGCTCTATTTGTGTGAAAAAAATGCTAAAACTTCATTTGGGTTCAGTGTTGTATGACAGGCGTGACAACTCAATTTATTCCAAATTGCCATTCCTAACTGGTACTTGTTCATTCTTTTGTAACACCGCTTCATTCTGGCCGGATCAAGATGCATCAGATGAAGGGAACAGTGCGGACCTTCTGAATGTAAAGAAAACCCGTCATGGAAAAATTACAGACGTGGACATGTAGTAGAAAGGCAAAGCTTTTTTTTTCTTTTTCCTTTTTTTTTCTTCCTTTTTTTCCTTTTTTTAACCTTTCTTTTTTTTTTCTTTTTCCTTTTTTTTTTTTTTTCCTTTTCTTCCTTTTTTTACCTTTCTTTTTTTTTTCTTTTTCCTTTTTTTTTTTTTTCCTTTTCTTCCTTTTTTTTACCTTTCTTTTTTTTTTCTTTTTCCTTTTTTTTTTTTTTTTTTTTACGCACGCACAGCTGGATACACACTATACAATTTTCTGTCGATTTTTTTTTTTTTTTTTTTTTTTTTTTTATTCTTCCCTTTTAGATTTACCACAACCATATAATATGGGGTCAAACCTAAAGAGTTTCAATTTGTATGCAGTCAGGCAGGCCCTTGTACTACATGGTTATTGTAAATCTAAAGGAAATCAGACAACAAAAGTTATATGGGGTCTAAGGGAGGGTTATAAATTCCATACAATGGAAATTCCCCTAATTAAGGAAGGCTGGGCTCGAACCGGATGTGATTCTATTTCTCCACCGGGAAAGGGACTTTAAATGTGCCAAAAGCAAATGAGAAACCAAATATATACAAAAAACCCTCACGTCATAAAAACATCAGTTTTATCGTATCTTGTTAAAAGATGCCTTCAAGGTTAAAATCAACAGTACAAAACAATCGGACAAATGCACAGGTATAGCAAGTGTGTGACGTTGACGTGTTTCGCTACATATGCTTCTTCAGGGTACACACTCTAAAGATGGCAGTTATACAACCCCTGGCAAAAATGATGGAATCACCAGTCCCTGAGGATGTTCCTTCAGTTGTTTATTGTTGTAGAAAAAAAAAAAAAGCAG
The DNA here is from genome assembly GCF_042186555.1 of Aquarana catesbeiana. Classification (NCBI taxonomy): domain Eukaryota; kingdom Metazoa; phylum Chordata; class Amphibia; order Anura; family Ranidae; genus Aquarana; species Aquarana catesbeiana. Next base: position 29,198,901 of record NC_133330.1, read on the forward strand.
ATCACAGACATGGCCAAAAACTAAAGGCATTTCAAATGGCAACTTTCTGGCTTTAAGAAACACTAAAAGAAATCAAGAAAAATAATTGTGGTGGCCAGTAACAGTTAGATTTATAGAACAAGCACAGGGAGTAAATTATGGAATCATGAAAAACAAACAAAATAACACTCCAACACATCACTAGTACTTTTTCGCACCACCTCTGGCTTTTATAACTGCTTGCAGTCTCTGAGGCATTGACTTAATGAGTGATAAACAGTACTCTTCATCAATCTGGCTCCAGCATTCTCTGTCTGCTGTTGCCAAATCATCTTTGCAGGTTGGAGCCTTGTCATGGACCATTTTCTTTAACTTCCACCACAGATTTTCAATTGGATTGAGATCCGGACTGTTTGCAGGCCATGACATTGACCTTATGTGTCTTTCTTCAAGGAATTTTTTCACAGTTTTTGCTCTATGGCAAGATGCATTATCATCCTGATAAATGACTTCATCATCCCCAAACATCCTTTCAATAGATGGGATAAGAAAAAAGTGTCCAAAATTTCAATGTAAACCTGTGCATTTATTGAAGATTTAATGACAGCCATCTCCCCAGTGCCTTTACCTGACATGCAGCCACATATCATAATTGACTGTGGAAATTTGCATGTTTTCTTCAGACAGTCGTCTGCATAAATCTCATTGGAAGGGCACCAAACAAAAGTTCCAGCATCATCACCTTGCCCAATGCAGATTCGAGATTCATCACTGAATATGACTTTCATCCAATCATCCACAGTCCACGATTGCCTTTCCTTAGCCCATTGTAACCTTGGTTTTTTTTGTGTTTAGGTGTTAGAGATGGCTTCTTTTAGCTTTTCTCTATGTAAATCCCATTTCCTTTAGGTGGTTTCTTACAGTTCGGTCACAGATGTTGACTCCAGTTTCCTCCTATTTGTTCCTCATTTGTTTTGTTGTACATTTTTCGTTTTCAAGGCATATTGCTTTAAGTTTTCTGTCTTGACGCTTTGATGTCTTCCTTGGTCTACCAGTATGCTTGCCTTTAACCACCTTCCCATGTTGTTTGTATTTGGTCCATGTCTTAAGGCCCATACACACGATAGGACTTTTTGACAACAAACATGCAAATTAGTTGTTTTAAGGCAACATCCTACCGTGTGTACGCTCCATGGGACAAACTTTTTCGGTTTTCATCGGACAAATGTTGGCTGTGCAAACAGACAAACTTTCCGGCAACAAAAGTCTTATGGTGCAAAATCCTATCGTGTGTACACAAGTCCATAGGACTTTAGTCCAAAGTACAAACACGCATTCTCAGAACCAATGCAAAAGATCAGACCACAATACAGAAGTTGACCAAAGGGTGGCAGTAAAGAGCTGAAAAACCACGTGATTTGGTGAAAGTTGGCTGAAAAAGTCCTGCTGTGTGTATGCTTAGTTTGCGGCCGATGTCCTTTGTACAAAAATCCATGGAAAGTTTGTACAAAGTCCTATCGTGTGTATGGGCCTTAAGACACAGCCGACTGTGAACAACCAACATATTTTGCAACACTGCGTGATGATTTACCCTCTTTAAGGAGTTTGATAATCCTCTCCTTTTTTTTCAATTGACATCTCTGGTGTTGGAGCCATGCTTCATATCAGTCCACTTGTTGCAACAGCTCTCCAAGGTGTGATCACTCCTTTTTACCTACACAGGGGCGTAACTACCACCATAGCGACCCATGCGGGCGCTATGGGGCCGGCAGCTGAGTGGGGCCCAGTGAGGATAAGAGCACCGCCGGCACAGTCTCCCAGCCAGGGGAAGAGAGAGGAAAGGAAGAGGCCAGCTGTCCGTATCAGCAAAGAGCTGAATTGCCGATGTAAGAGCTTTCATTAGAACATCCAGTGTTCCCGGGGCTTACGTCACATAGCTCCACCTTTTGATCCGGGTGGCTTGCCTCTTCCTCTGCATAGGTGGGGCTGTATGGGGCACAGGCAGACCAGGCTGTATGGGGCACAGGCAGACCAGGTTGTATGGGGCACAGGTCATGCTGCATTGACACTAGGGCAGCTGTGGGGGGGGGCTGTTGCAGGGGGGCCCCATACAACATTTTGCTATGGGGCCCTGCTATTTCTAGTTACGCCCTGTACCTACATACTAACAAGCAGATTTAATCTGATGCAGGTGTTAGTGTTTGTAATGAAAATTTACAGGGTGATTCCATACTTTTCCTCAGAGTTGAGTGATTCCATAATTTATTCCTGTGCTTCTTCTATAAATCTAACTGTTATTGGCCACCATAATTATTTTTCTTGATTTCTTTTAGTGTTTCTTAAAGCCAGAAAGTTGCCATTTGAAATGCCTTTAGTTTTTGGCCATGTCTGTGATCTGCTTTTTTTTTCTACAACAATAAACAACTGAAGAGAGAGAGAGAGAGAGAGAGAGAGAGAGAGAGAGAGAGAGAGAGAGAGAGAGAGAGAGAGAGAGAGAGAGAGAGAGAGAGAGAGAGAGAGAGAGAGAGAGAGAGAGAGAGAGAGAGAGAGAGAGAGAGAGAGAGAGAGAGAGAGAGAGAGAGAGAGAGAGAGAGAGAGAGAGAGAGAGAGAGAGAGAGAGAGAGAGAGAGAGAGAGAGAGAGATCACGATCACACTTACCCAAGTGAAGTGTCTTAAACAATTAAAAAAGACAAAATCCTATGCATAACCCTTCATCCTGGGGAAATCTTCAGACCTCCTCTTCCTCCTTGAAGTCCATCAGGTGATAGTCTCTGAGCAGACTGTGAACCAGTCTGCGACAGTCCTCGATGGACATCCTCTCCCGCTGGTGGATGAGGCGCTTTCTGGCGCACCATAAAGCGTCCTTAAAGCAAGCGACTAAGGTATTAATGCAGAAAGGTCACATGACCAGCAGGCAACCACCATTTGTTTGAGGCCACTATGAGCACCTGACAACCCCCTTTTCTTGGCGGTCACATGACAATTGGGCATGGGCAACCACATCGCATGGTACTTTTGTAGCATGCAAGCAAACGTGCAGGCAAACAAAATGTGTTTGCAACCTGCGTTTGGAGTGTCGTTAACTTGAAGTTAACTTTAAATGCCAGCAGCGGATCGCAAGGGCATTGCGTTTGGAACGCGGTTCGAGAAGCCGTGCAGGAACGCGGCTATCCTTACCTGGAATTCCAGCTTGAACCAATATAATTATGTATATACTATACTCCTAGGATCCCTCTAGAACAAGGGGCCAGTTTAGTGTCCATCAGACTTTAGAGGGGCCGACTGTGACCAGTAGAAGTATAAAATGTCCTGGCATTAATGGGAGTAAACGATACCCCATCATTGGTATTGGGGTGGAATATTGCCTCATCATTGGTATCAGCGGGAGGAATAGTGCCCCATTATTGGTTCTAGTGGGAAAAATAGTGCCCCATCACTCGTGTCAGTGGGAGGAATTGTGCCCCATCATTGTATCAGTGGGTGGAATAGTGCCCGATCATTAGTGCACCAATAATGGTGCACTAATCTTCTCACTGACATTAATGATGGGGCACTATTCTTCCACTGACACCAATGACGGGGCACTATTCTTCCCACTGACACCAATGATGGGGCACTATTCTTCCCACTGACACCAATGATGGGGCACTATTCTTCCACTGACACCAATGATGGGGCACTATTCCACCCACTGATACCAATGATGGGGCACAATTCCTCCCACTGACGCCAGTGATGGGGCAATATTCCTCCCACTGACACCAGTGATGGAGCACTATTTCTCCCACTAAAACCAATAATGGGGCACTATTCCTCCCACTGACAGCAATGATGAGGCAATATTCCACCCCAATACCAATGATGGGTATTGTTGGCTCCCACTGATGCCAGGACATTTTCTACTTCCACTGGCCACAGTCCGGCCCCTCTAAAGTCTGATGGACACTAAACTGGCCCTTTGTTTAGAAAGTTTGTAGACCCCTGATCTAGAGGGATCCTACGAGTATGGTATATACATAATTATATTGGTTCAAGCTAGCATTCCAGGTATGGATAGGTATAAGCAGTGGCGGCTGGTGGGTTCTTCTTTTGGGGGGGCAGCAAATAAACAATACCTCCAGGTGGCGTGGCATGGCACGGAACGGCACGGCACTGAAACGACAACTCCCCCCTCGCGCTGGTGGTCGGGCACTTACCCGCTCATGTGGCCAGGCTGTGGTGTCCTCTCCTGGAGTGCGGGCAGTGGCCACGGCGGCTCCGGTGTCCGCTCCTCCAGCTTCCACCGCCGTGTGTCTCCTCTTCCGCCAAAGCGCTAGGCATCCAATAGGATTGCCTGACGCTTTGGCAATCGGGAAACAGGTCTCACAGACCAGCCTCCTGATTGGCGGGGAGGAACTCTGGTGTGATAATAGCGAAAATTAGTTCGCTATGGTCAAACAAACTGTGGGCTTGGAGTGCAATGCTCTGCACCCCGAGCCCACCCTTTTTTGTGCTTCAAAAGAAAAAAAAAACACCCCTTCCATGGGAATCCATAGTCCGGTGCCACTAATATGTAGATCAGGGGGGGCCGGACACATGGATGGGGAGGCGGTGCCCGTACGCCCACTATGGATGACAAGCCGCCACTGGGTATAAGGGCTCATTCAAAGTGGAATGCAGAGCGGGAGAGCCGGGATCCTGCATGGCTTCTCGATACGCATTCCAATCGCAATGCCCTTGCGATATGCTGCGGGGGGGGTCAATTCAAGTTAACGACACTCCAAACGCAGGTTGCAAATGCATTTTGTTTTGCCCGCACTGGATCGCATTGGTACAAAAGTACCATGCGATGCAGTTGCCACACATTTCAAAAAGAAGAATCTAGGATGGAAAAGGACCTGGGGGTCCTAGTAGATGATAGGCTCAGCAATGGAATGCAATGTCAGGCTGCTGCTAACAAAGCAAACAGAATATTGGCATTAAAAAGCGGATCAACTCCAGAGATAAAACGATAATTCTCCCGCTCTACAAGACTCTGGTCCGGCCGCACCTGAGTATGCTGTTTAGTTCTGGGCACCGGTCTTCAGGAAGGATATACTGGAAATGGAGCGAGTACAAAGAAGGGCAACAAAGCTAATAAAGGGTCTGGAGGATATTAGTTATGAGGAAAGGTTGCGAGCACTGAACTTATTCTCTCTGGAGAAGAGACGCTTGAGAGGGGATATGATTTCGATATACAAATACCATACTGGTGACCCCCACAATAGGGATAAAACTTTTTCGCAGAAGGGGGTTTAACAAGACTAGTGGCCACTCATTAAAATTAGAATAAAAGAGGTTTAACCTTAAACTACGTAGAGGATTCTTTACTGTAAGAGCGGCAAGGATGTGGAATTCCCTTCCACAGGCGGTGGTCTCAGCGGGGGGCATCGATAGTTTCAAGAAACTATTAGATAAGAACCTGAACGACCGCAACATACAGGGATATACAATGTAATACTGACATATAATCACACATAGGTTGGACTCGGTGTCATTTTTTGACCTCACCTACTATGTAACTAAGTGCATGCACTACTTTTGGGTGCTGTGCGAATTTAGCCCATTCATAGCGAATGGGCTTGAAATCGCAACTGCGCGGAGCTGCACGTGAAGCGCACAAGAACCGCACAGCGTACCTGTGCGATTTACATACCGGTCTAGTGTGAATGGACCCTAAAACTATCCATACCTGAAATTCTTTTTTTGTATCCACATTTCTTGTGACAGGTTCTCTTTATATTTTACAGCACCTCCATTGTTTATGGGAGACAGGTACTCTTCACTCATATAAATAATACAAAATAATAACAATACATATTATATAATAATAATATAATAATAATAAATAATAATAAAAAAATACCCATCAGATGCTGCTGACACTTTTTCTCCCTTCTGGTGCATTTTATGACCTAGATGGACCCCAGCAGCCATCCCCCCCATGCTTTGTTCTCTGTATACAAACAATGTATCATCTCTCCGGATATAGGTGTGCCTCTATTTTGATACACTGAGATTCCTGCTGATGCGTCATAGCGCGATGCGGCCACTAGAGGGCGCGCCCTGTGTTAGTTACAACAAATTAACCCGATTAATTTAAATGTCCCCCACACGTGCAGACCTCATCCATGGTGGCCAGCCCTCATCTTTAACCTCTTCTCCTCCAGCCCCCGCCTTTTAATCCCGCAAAGCCAACGTGGGAGGGAGATGGAAGCCTGCATACAACAGCCCCCCACCCCCAGCTGCCAGACATTTGCAGGGTGCTGCTTTTAAATTGCGCCTGGAGGGGGCATCGGGGGTGCCAGTGGGGCAGATCTGCCCTGGGCTGCATGGGAAAACGTCTCTAGGGGGGGGCTGGAGGGGTGGTGAGGCCGGGGGGGGGTCGCAGATGGAGGGCTAGAGGGGGGAGAAAGGGAAGGAAGAAACACAAGTTGCTGCAAAGAGCTGCTGAGGCTGGTGATGTTCTCAATTCGGTCCGCTCAGCCAGTACAAGAGCAGCAGAGCACCGACTGGCGGTTCAAACAAGGCTGCAGCTTCAGATCAGTACCAGCATCATGTCCCTACAGCTGGAAGAGAATGTTCCCACCACCGAGGAGGAAGATGAGGAGGAGGAGGAGGAGGATGAAGATGGGGAGGCATCTGAGGAGGAATCTGATACCAAGTCCTCAAAGAAGAGAAGCAAAGCAGCAGGCTCTTCCTCTGGGTCCAAAAAGAAGAACAAGAAGAAGAACCAACCCGGCAGGTACAGCCAGCTGGTGGTTGACACCATCCGCAAGCTGGCCGAGAGGAACGGCTCGTCCCTGGCCAAGATCTACAGCGAGGCCAAGAAGGTGTCCTGGTTCGACCAGCAGAACGGCCGCACCTACCTGAAGTACTCGGTGAAGGCGCTGGTCCAGAACGACACCCTGGTGCAGGTGAAGGGGGTCGGCGCCAACGGTTCCTTCCGACTCAACAAGAAGAAGCTGGAGGGGGGAACCCCTGAGAAGAAGGCAGCCCCCGCCCCCCAAGCCGGCCGCCGCCAAGAAAGCGCCTCCGAAAAAGAGCCCCAAAAAGGCCAAGGGGAAACCCAAGCCTACCAAGACGCAGAAACCCAAGAAAAGTAGCCCCAAGGCGGCGGCGGCGGCACCACCGGCCAAGAGCGCCAAGAAGAAGGCGGCCGGCGGTGGGGGCAAGAAGGTGAAGAAGGCGGGCAAGCCTAGCAGGGCCAAGGTGCACAAGACTAGGAAGGCATGAGGGGGCGACTCTGGAGAGGACTGGGGATCTTTGGGCACGATGAGACTTGTAGTTCCGCAAAACACATTTTTTTTTTTTCCTGTTTGTGCAATGATGGACTATCTCCGAGGGCTGAATGAATGATCTCTTAATACCCCCGAGGCCCCCCGGACGGAAGAGCGAGGAGGTCCTAACGTTTTCCTGCTTCGTGCAATAGGGGTTTCCGATATCGTGACTGAGCCACTTTCTTCAAAGCACATAATTGCCGCCCCCTTCGAATCGCAGGCTCACTTCACAAAGCTTCCCAGGACGATAAGTATCTTTATTTCCAGTCCCGACTGTAATGTTCAAACCTCATTGGACTCACATGAAAATAACTGTCACTTTTTCTTTTTTTTTTTGAAAATAAGCATCCTTACCTTTGTGTGTTAGCTTTGTGAATTGAGCCTATTGCATCGGTCGTTTCTCCTCTTTAGAATTTGTAAAAAGCAACTTGCTGCTTTCCTATTGGCTGCCAATGCTGCCGAGCAGGCGTCTCCGTAGCAACGGCGTTGGGAGGGTGGGACTGATGTGACAGCTTGCCTTGCTGGACTGCAGGGGGGAGGGGGTGGAGGGGATTGTGAATTTTATATTGTTTTTTGGGTGTTTTTTTTTTAATCGTTTTCTATATATTTTTTTTTTTTTTTGTGCCTGTTTTGGAAACTAAATATCCTTGCTGGGACCACGAGATCTTCATTTTTTTCTGTTTCTTTTTTTTTTTAAATGTTGTGTTGATCGCAAGTTATAAGCTTTTTTTTTTTATTTTGCACATTGGG